>NW_017308658.1:47099-105805 GCF_000935625.1 Nanorana parkeri
AAAAAAAAATATTTTGCTTAGCAACATAGTAGTAAATGTAATATACATATATAAAAGAAGCTTATTTGCTGGTTTAAAAAGCTGAACAGATGGGTTCACAAGACTAATTAAGACAAGGATCTGCTCCCATGGACTCAGCAAGGTCTGTTCATGTAGAATGTTAAAATATTTTTTTTTTTAAAAGGCGTACTAAATGATTTCGTTCGAAGCTGTTTCCTTGAACCCTACAGGGGCTCCCAGTGGACAACCAACACTGAAATGGCCTGTTGTGCTATTTGTCAGCTCGAAGTCACATGACAGAGAACAGATGTTGTTCATAAATACAGATGGACATGGGCTGAATGTAAGCCCTGAGCTGCTGGTTATACATGGTCCACAGACTGCAATTGGCTAAACCTTAGATTTTTCTATAGCAGCCAAATCATTTTACAGACAAAGTAGAAACATAAACAAGTCTTTGTATGGAAACAGTCAAATACAAATAACAATTAAACTTATATAAAATGTCAAATGCAGTTCAATGTAAAATGCTGTTTTTCATTTTTTTTATGTAAGGAAGATACAGAATGGAAACTCTAATTGTCTAATTCCAGCAGCAGACTTTGTTGTTTTGCTTTACTAGTTGTGAATACCTATTTAAATATAAATAACATGAGACAAATTTCATATTTTGGTCATGCAAAGAAGAAGAAATGTATTTTGGTTGTATTTTCCTTTTTTTGAAAGTTACACAATGCTCTATGTCACAGCCTTTCAGATCATTGGTGGCATTTGTGCACTGACAAGAGTTATCTATACCAGATGGGCACTGGTAAGCTTTGAGTTACAGGATAACTGCCGTGAATGCGACCACATCTTAAATCACTAGAGGCTTCTGAATCCTTCACAGCAGGTTGTTATCTGTCACCTCAATTGGAGCTAACTTCGAACAGACATCTTAGATTTTGACAGTAGCCTATGTCTAATTCAGCAGAATCTGAGCCAAGGAAGCCTCGTACATCTTTTGGTAAAGGCATTGAAGGTGTTGAAAAAATTCTGAGACACAGGATGTTTCAAGTTTTGCTTTAAGCTCCTGTTATTTAGCATTTGCAGTGTAATTACTTTGCTTCACTGAGCGTTCTCAGTTTTCTGTCTTGAGATTGACCCTGGGTTAACATATGCATCTCCCATAATACGTGTAGAATATGTGCTGCATGCAAATGTACTGACATGATACATGCTAGCAAACAGCTAGCACATAGGTGGTTTGTGGTTCTACAGCCTGGCAAGCAGCAATGCTGTGCAGGCTTTCCAAACATGGCTGCTACGCACAAAAAAGTAGTATCAACGATCTGAAGCATGGAAAATCCTGGTGTGCTTAAAAAAACTGTCACATTCCAGGCTTAGAGATGGGTGTTCTGCACCTTGTGTGGATGATGCAGGCTCACCTAGGTACCTGGGAACCAAAGGAAAAAACCTTATGGGGTGACTCCTCAAGGGAGAGAACCCTAGGATCACCCCCATTGGAAACAGCTGACCCTGTGCATGAACTGAAGGTTCAGATGCAAGGACAGACTGGAGATTAGGTTAAGCAGAGTTTCTAGAAAGTCAGCAGGGTATCAGGAAACTGGAGTGAGCAGATCAGGATACTGGAGACAGGATGCAGAAACGAGGTACTGAAAGCAAGCACAGAGTACAGAATTCAGAGTAAACACCAGGGCTCAGAAATGCTAGAAACCTATTTTTTCAGGCATCTTTCTGAAGCTGAGCACTTCTTTATAGAGCATGATTGATGGATTCGTCCCTTTCATTGTTTTGCCTCCACCTACATAATAACTTGGACTGCCCAACATGGCTTAAACATGGGCCACAGCATCTCTTTGTAAAAATAATAACTCTATAAAATAACTGTAAACAAAAAAACATAAAAATACAAACATAGGCAAATGTTACCAGGAGGATGTCTTTGGGTGTCCACTAGCCTAAAGGCTTGACTATGACCCACCCATCTCCTATTGATGCCCACCACCTTGAGGACAGCCCCAAGCTGAATATGTATTGTAGCCCCTTCTGTCTTTTTTTTCTTTACTCCAAGTCCAACTTTAGGGAAATTGTCTAAAGGGGCACTTAGGAGGCATGTAGTAAACTTAAACCACTAGAAAATTCTGATGAAAACCTGTGCATGAGTTCTCTCAGGATTACAAGCACCCAGCTCTCCAGGCATACTCTCTTGTATACTCAGGTTGTATAAAGCACCTTTATACAACCTGCCCCCTCCTGGAAGCAACACATAGCCGATTCCAAGGTAAGTATTGTCTATTTTCTACTCAAAACACTGTATTTTGTTGCCACTGTTGATGTACTTTTTCATACAGGTGGGTGGTGCTGGGCTATTACCGAAGTGGATTTTCCATTATAATGAAAAGTCTGCTTTAAGAAATCCCATTATCCTAAAGCAGGAACATGCAGCTTACTTGAACAAAGACAAGATGTTAATTTGATTCCTAATAAAGTGAGAACAGATTGTGAGGCATTAGATAGAAGATATTACACTATACAGTTTTTCCTGCTATTGCTAAGTCCGTGAATGTCTGCAGTCTACTGTAACATCTAAAGACTGTTGTTGTGTCAGAGACAATTCAGACATTTCTCTTGTAATCCAGAAGCCTTGACTGACTAGACTTATTGATGACATTGTCTCTCTTACTTTTTATTAGCAATGGGTGAATCAACTTACAAACCAGATGAATCAGCCTGCAACTGTGAAAATTCTCCATCATGTCTAGTAGGATGTAGTAGCCACTTCTTGCGTTGCTAGTGTTGGCTTTGCTACTTTTACCAGCAGCAGCAGATGCAGTGGGAGTGGTGCATCGAATAGCCCTGAACTCAGATACAGCAGCACTAGTAATACGCTTGGTGAAAGCTGCTTTAAGCTGCAGAACGGCATGCCTTAGTTTAGTATACATTTTACGGAAGCAAGATTTCAAGAGTAAGCTTCCCAATAGTCATACCTCTGTTTGATACATATAATACACGTTATAGTCTGAAAACAAGTCATTTCATTCTTATATTGTAAAGCGATGCACAAACTGTTGGTGTTATATACTGTAAATCCTGTCTAATAATAATAATTCTGAGGTTCCAACTTCCTAAATACGCTATTGCGGAAAGTTTGGATTTTTAATTATACCTTTTTTTAGTTAACTTAAGTAATTAAAGTGACCCTGTCATTAAAACAACAAAGCTCCCCAAACAGACATAAAATAACTGTAGAAGAAGACTGAATACTTACCTTTTGGAGTGTTCTCGCTGGCAGAACATTGCACCATTCAGTAAATATTCTAGTGCTAGCTGCAAGCAGTGCTAATGTTTCCAGTGACTGCAGCGCTACATTAAATCAAGCAGTGAAAAGTGCAATATGACAGGCAACAAAGATAAAATGGCTGCGCTTATGGGTAGAACACCGTGTAGATTATATGTGGATTACTTATAGAGACAGACTACATCCTACTGCATTATACGTGAGGCAACAATGGTGAGCAATGTTAAAGGGACCCTATACTGCATATGAGCACTGCTGTTCCAGCTCAAGCACTTACCCATATCACATCCTTTTTCTATGATACCACACCCAATCTCTGCAATCCCCTTCCCTTTATAAAAACAAGACTTTGTGCTGTGGAAATAAACAAATGGATGAGTTTTTCCTAATTTTTTTAGCAACAATACAATGTTCCACATATTTAATACAAAATTGTGCAAAGCACATATGGATTTCCTCCATAATACGGTATAAAATGAAGTAGTCACACAGTTAATGAGATGAAAAGATAATGCACTGGTTCACTTAGAGCACGAAAACCAGTCTTAAAAATTTTCAGGAATTGCTCCAACTCCTACCATGCTGTTATAATAGATTGAACTGTACTTACTGCATTGAGATGCCTATTGATTGTCTCCAATGCCTAGAATCAGCTGATGGTGAGTATTGATTACAAATATGAGTTGTCTTCCTTTCTGTGAAGTCATTACCCAGTAATCATAATAATATAAAAGTATGTTTTTTTAACATTTAAGTAACTCTGAAGATCTAACGATGAAGAAACCAAAGTTCTATTACCATAGAAACCACATTGTATAATTTTAAGTCTTGGATCAGTCCTTCCTGTCAAAAGGCCTAATTGCCCCTGATCTGTACTGCTCAATTAGCAGTGATGTTTCCCTTCAAGTTAATTGCCAGAGATGGGAAGAAACAGAATAAATGTAACCTTTCAGATGAAAACACCTTTTTTATTTCTATTATTTTTTTGTGTTTGTGAATCTGCTTTTCTGGAATATTATATGTGGCAATAGCTTTTAACAAATGGAACTGAGCTTAACAGACAGAACACAGAAAACAGCATAACTTATTTTCTGTCTCAGTTAATTCTGCATATATCGGATGTTATTAGTTAGAATGAACATTTGCAGTAATCTGGCATGCAGTTTATCTTATTTTTAATTACAGAAATGAATGTATGTTCCATTGGACTGATCTATGTTGACCCATATTTTCTATAATATGACTTATTTTCAGATGTAGTATATTGCCATAGCCAAACATTTTATCAAACATAGCAGCAACCATAGCTGTGACCAGGTAAGTCTAAAAGCCTTAGCCCTTGCTGGACTTTAGTGTCAGACAATCCGCCAATATGGCAATTGGATGTCACATTTTCCATGGTCTCAGTGGCGTAACAATCACCATAGCGACACAGGCGGCCGCTATGGGGACTGAGCACAGGGGGGCCCGGCTAGGGCCGCCTGGGTTGCTAAGGCATGTGGGGGTGCTGGCTGTCACAGACACAGCTCAGCAGCGGCAACTGCGCATTTCCCCTCATAGCCGCTGCGGAGCTGTGTCAGTGACAGCCAGCTGCTGCAGCAGATGAGGGCGTTGTTCGGAATGGAGGAGGCGGGACCCGCCTCCTCTTACATCACTGGCCAGCAAAATAAGAGCAGGTGGGGCCAGTGATGTAAGAGAAGGCGGGGCCCGTCGATAGCAGAGGAGGCGGGGCCCGGAGATGGAACAGGAGTCGGGGCCCAGAGATGGAACAGAAGTCGGGGCCTGGCGACCACAGAGGCGCTGACAGGTAAGAGATCTCAGACCCTGCAGAGCCCACTATAGAGAGTCTATGGCGGGCTCTGCAGGGTCACTCTCCGCTGGGGCTCTGCAAGCGGCATAACTAGCAATCACAGGGCCACATACAAAATTTTGCTATGGGGCCCTGTGATTTCTAGTTACGCCCCTGCATGGGCTGTTGCATGAAAATAATAAAAGTTGTGATAAATTCCACCCAATGTGCATTGTATAGCTGACGATCTTGTTAGTTTTATAGAAAGAGTCTACCAGTAACAGTTGTCTTAAGGGGCAGGGAGTATAAATCTGACCCTATTATTAATTACACAGATGTGCAACTTTGACCTACAAGGCCTACTGCTACTACAAAAAGAGTAGCCAGATGGAGGAATTGCTTTCTTGCCCAGGCTATACACAGCCACATAATAGCCAGTGCTGTAGTAACCCCTGTTGCTATGCAGTTGGGCCACTAAGATTTGAAAGATTTATAAGTAACATTATAAATAAAATATATAGGAATTTGCATAACAAATATATAAAAACAACAAATATTAGCGATATATTTAAAATACACTTATCATAATGGTGTTCCAAGGCACCTTTGGCTTCATATAAAGTGGTTATTAAGCCACAAAACTTTAGAAAACAGGGACATAGAGCAATCATTAGGAAACAAGCAATTACTGTAGAAAAAGTAAGAAAGCAGTTTACTGAACTTAGTTCAGTGAGCAATACATTCCTTTTCCTCATGGCAGCCAATCATATTTCATCTAACCTGACTGTTCTAACCTGAAATCTGTTCTAACCTGAAATGATTGCTCTTCAGAGTGATGCATTAGGTAGAGCAAATGCCTTTTTTAAATAATTCTGCCACATTGGTTTTAGAAGCTACCATTTCTACCTCCATACTTTTTCAGCACAACAAAATATCTGGAAAGAAATAGAGAAGCATCCATGTTTCATATGCAGGAGGTACTTGAACAGTAACACCAAAATGTTAACTGTTGCCTAAAAAAAGCACCCAATCAGCCCCAAAAAATCTAATTACGTAAAGCCCATTTCCACCTTTGCAGAGGTATTTTTAAAAAACATATGCCAGCAATGCACACCGAGTGTACATGAAGCAGACATATGCACATGCTGTATATAAACACAGAAACATACTTTTATTTCATCCTCTTGATCTTCTTCCTCAGCTCATTTTAAAATGGCCAACTCTGTGCTTTGCAAGCAGTCTGTGTATATTAACACTCTCTCTGTGATCTCTCTACCCCATTAATTAGTATTTATAGGGGCAAACCCCCGGTCAGTGTATTCTGACCTGGAAAGGCAGAGCTGGTGTGCAGAAATATTGTAGCAATGACTCACAGGGAGGGGTTCGGCTGCTTTACAATCCAACCCCAGTGTCAGGCTGAGTTTCCTGTGGAAAAAAAATTTAATATTTAGGACTCAGGCCTACTAATTAGTCCATAAAAAAAGCTTTCTGAATCTTGAAAATGTGCACAAATACATCATCACTGCATCTTCACATTACCACAATAAATGCTAATCACTTACAAATGTGAAAATGGGCTTTAAAGTGTAACTATGACGAAAAAAAATTAAACGTGATGCATTCTGTCAATTACATTAACACAGCAGCTTTTATTTTTCGGAATCAGCCTGCTGTTATTATGCTACCTGCTGTAGTTATGTTACCTGCTGATTCTGCCAAAAAATCTGTTATATTTGCACTTCTTTTTACAAGGTGATAGCACTGTTTGTTTTAGAGTAAAATTGCACACCAGTTTTGGCCATCTAATTTTAAAAGGACTTTATGACTAGGTATGGGCTTCTACCATTCTGTTGTTTGGCAAACGCCAACAAAAAAATTGTTAAATTAGGCCAGAACGCCAGCTGGAGAAAGCAGCAGTAGCTGGGCATCTGCCATTTGCAATGGGAGTAGCAGTGGAGAAGCTTTATTGTGTGCAGGTAATTGTTATGGTGGGGTAAGATCATCATGCAGTAGGTTATTGTGGTGGTGGGTTATCATGCTTGATGAGGATCTATATCCTCCCCACCCTTGCAAGACACATTGTCTTCATGTTGAGGGGACAAAGACCTTATCCATACATCTGATTTCAAGGAAGATGTGGGCATTTGCTGGGAGGGGACTTATCTGAATCTGGAAACCCCTGTTATGATAAAGGAGCCCCAGATATTTGGGGAATGAGTACAGGCTACATCAGTACCCATTTTTTATTCATTCTCCAAAAAAGGAAATATAGACACCCACACCAAAAAAGTCACAAAAATAATGTTCCACATTGTAAATTGATTTTTAACCACATCATCCAGCAATGTAGATCCAGTGTACATCACAATGATCCACCACCTAGCAGTGTTGTCTCACTGCCATGACAACCCTCCACCCTCACACTACCACCACAAAAGGACAGATCTGCTTTTGTTTGTTTACAAACGGGCTAAGAATTATGGTTAAAGTCATTACCCAAGCATGATAGTCAATTATGTCACCCAGGATCCCCGGCTGGTTTGTTTACAAACTAAAGCCGGCCAGGGATCTCTCTTTTAGAGGAGAAAGTTTTTTTATGCCACTTTTAAAGGGTTAACTTGTACTGTTCCGTAACTTAACTTGCAGCTTTAGGGAAACCCCCAAGCACTTTCAAAGGATTTGTGTATTTTTATAGTTGCCATTTAGGCTACATTTAAAGTCCCTCTCCCTGCGAAGTAGTATTTTTTTTCATTGCAGTGGTACATGTGCCCCATGACATTGTTCATGCATTTTTTTTTAACAATTTCAAAGTAGCTTGGAAAAAGACCAGAAAAAAAACAAGATTCACCTGAGACTTCAGTGTTCAATGCTATGTTCATGGTTCATACATTTTCCGTTGAGTTTTCTGAACTTTGCCAACTCAACTTTGCCCTGTTCCCTATTATCCCTACTTAAAGTGGACCTTTATCCCCTTTAACTGAAAATCACATCAGCATGCAGCTCTGCGTGTTGATATTAATCCATCTTACATTCATTAGTTAAACAAAATTGTTTTTCATTTACTTACAAAAATAATGAATCTACTTCCTGGTCCACTTCTGGCACAACTGATGTAATGTGCCAAAGCATTGCATCCTGGGAAAGTTACATCAGCAGAGCATTGCTTGGAAATCTCATCTGTAATCTCATGAAATCTCAGGGAAAGGCATTTTCCCCTGAGATGATGTGCATGGTCACATGTTCTAGTCACATGTACCAGAGTGTCGTGAAGTAAAGGAAATGCTGGTAACCTGCCCTTAGTTAACATGGCAACTGTCAGAAGACTGGGAAAGAAAATAGAAATAAGATATGCAAAGAATACAAAGTCTGCAATTATCTAGAGGTTTCTTTTTCTAGATTGCCATTTCTAAATATTTCTAGGGGTGTATTTGTTGTTTATTTTAAAGATATGGGACACAGCTTGACCTGTTACAGTTAGTGAAAATTAACAGATCTAGTGCCAGAATCAACAGATAATAAAACTATGTTACAGGGGGAACCCAAAAACTGCAGTGAACACTAGTGACGGTCTGCATTACAAATGTATTTATTTTATTTTGCCCATGGTTACACTTAAACCACTAAACAGACAATATATAATACAACAACACACTAAGAAGAATTTTATCATAAAATAAAAATATTCCCAAAAATGGTTTTCCACATTTCATGGTAAATATAGCATACAAATAAAAAAAATCTTATCATCCAGTCATTAAATGTAAACACAGGTTGTATCTAAATATATTGGTAATTAAATGTCATTACAGTTTACACTTTTAATTGCTGTTCCTTTATCATAGCTGCAAAAGCTTCTCTTGCTAATTACTATTAGATATAATGACATAACAGGACATAGGTACATGACAGTTACTTTTGCTCACTTCAATGGCTATATTAAATATATTTTACTAGACATGAATTCAAAATTTTATCATATCCATAGTATAAAATTAGAAAAATTCCTTTAATATACAATTATTTTATATGAGACTATCGCTTTAGTCACTTAATGCTTCCCCCCTTTCAAGAAAAGGGTAAGCTCAGCACGTCACTTTCAGATTCCCCCACAGAGATAAAAGTAAACACATTTTGGGTTGGTGCAAGCTAGATTAGAATTTCCTTCATATCTTAAAAAAATATACAGTGTAGTTAAATTTAATTTGATATAATAAAAGATTTAACTTTAGATGTAAAGAGATGACAAATACCCTTTATTTGAGAACATACAATACCAATATGTACCAAGAGCAATACATGTCCATAATGACTGGCAACAAGAGGCTCTAGTTGAGGATGAACCAAGAGCCGAGTACAGAGAACATTAAAGTGCAATTTGAAGTTGAAATTCTCCAAGTCAGAAATAAGTTGTAGAAAAGTTAGAAGTCTTATCTACTTACTTTATTCATCTCAGGGAATCAAAGTTTTGAAGTAAGAGGCTTAGCATGACAGCCAGGCAACTGGCAATTTCACAGAGAAGTGCGCAATTGCAGCCTACATGTTTAAAGGCTCTCAGTCAAGCCATTTGAAGTCTTAAAATGTAGTTCCACTGTTTGGTTAAATTTGAGAAAACTCCACTATCTGTTTGTTATAAGTCCCTATTCCAACAGCATACCTTTTATAATGAAAATGTATTTCTTACCTTTTAGCTGTTTCTTTGGTGAAGGCCTTTATGCAGATTCCAGGCAACTCTACGCAGTTTGAAAGTGAAACTAGATGGTCAGACTCAGAGCCCATTGACACTAGCCTATCCGCTAAAACGCTGCATTTAGAGGATGGGCTAGTGCATTCTGATATCTCTGGTAGTGTGCGTTGTATCACACAATGACAGAGCTGTCACTGTTTGCATTGTTTGCAGGTTTTTTTTAGCTTTATGTGGAGTGTGCATTGTGTACACTTCATTCAGATCCCCGCAGAACAGCGTGGCCTGCTGACCTGTCAGCACAGTACAGGCAGGGTTAATTAGTGTGAGCCTATCTTTGCACTGCCCCTGGCTTAAAGAGGTTCTAAAGCCTCCCGTTTTTTTGCCTATATCTACTGCTATTAAGCAGTAGATATAGGCAAAAAGTTTTTTTTTTTTAAACGCTTAAACAGCGGTTCAGACTGACCTCATTATCGCTGCACGCTCCCGCGGTGATAGTCCGGAACTGTTCGTGCGACCGCAAAGGATCTTGGGGCGGGCGCATGCGCATTTCGGATTCTCAGCCGGGAGACGAGCAGAGACACAAGGTAAGTCTATGGACACCGTTGGATCATGCAGACACCGTTGGATCGGAAGTGCCTGTAAGAAGAGAGGAGTCAGCGCTGGATCGGAGAGCCGCCGCACCGCTGGATGGACAGATGAAAACATGGGGAAAGAAGAGGAAGATCAGATTAAGAGACATCATTTAAGGTAAGTGCTAACATTAACATGGGGGGGGGGGAATGTATCCTTTAATGTCACTTTAACATTGCATAGGGTGGAAACGAGATAGGATTTTTAAGCAAGTATAAGCAACAATTTTAAATTCGTTTGCAATGGGAACATATAACAAACATATAATAGGTGCTATCCCAATTTGGCAGCAAAAGTGGAACTACGCTTAAAAGTATGAACATAATGCCACCTTCATAATCTGACCAGTCAGCTGTTTGAAATGCACTTTGTTCACCAAATGTGCAGCCTAGGCAACCTAATTGTTACTTACATTCATATTTGAACAGCAGCATGAACATTTCAAGCTTGAGCTTGCAAAAAAAGAATACCAACAAAAATGCACAGAATGTTATATTCAAATTAGCTTAAAATTGAGCAGTTAGTAAATCACTTTTTTTTTTTAAATGTAATTTTATTAGGCTGCAAGTTGTAAAGCGACCTCCACCTGAAACTTTCATTTCCAGAGCCTATTAATAGCACGCACAAAGCCGAGGTAGTGTGGCTGTGATGACTGCTGGAGAAATACAGTATATCCTTTGGGGAATATGTCTTTTGATACTGTGTCGTAAATTGGGATGTGACTGCCATGTGTTTCCATGGCAGCCATTTTCTAATTATTCTACAAGTTGGGCACTTTCATTTTGGTCATCACTTTAAATTAACTATCACTCTTACAAGGCATTAATGGGGGTTTGAAATAAATCACTTTTAAATTGGTTTCTAGTGTTGTCGGTTGCATGATTAAAAGCTTTCCGTCCTCGGCCTCACCTCATGGAGTTTCACTCTCTAAGCAGCTTGGAGAATCACCGAGGGTTGGGAATAGATGAAGGTAGCTGACTAATGTGCCAATCAATGTACAGTGCTGGCAAATCCATCTCCGTACTGTCCTAATAGGTAACCCAAATGCTGCCTTTTAATGGAATCACTTATGGCTTTTAAGAAATGATAGAGGAGCCTGTATATTTATGCAAATCAGAAATAATTTACGAATATATTGAAATGAAAAGACATTCTAGTAAATAAGTGGAGCAAAATGAGCCTTCCACATAACAAGTATTGCTTGAAATTCCTCGTAGTGAAGAGACCAACCTCTCATTTAATGTAAGTGAAATTGTAAAATGTACATCCAGGCATTGAGATATGAATTGATTTCCTTTAATAGGGAAACATTTTTAGTCAGTGAGGCTATATGAGCCTTGTGTCATTTCGGTGCTACACCAAGCATCATTTTCTAAGCCTTTTTAATTTATAGAATTTTAGTTTATGGAATTCAATTGCTTAGTACACAAAGGTGATTATTGGGTGATGTTTGAGGTATGTGATGGGCACTTAGATTCAGCTCCATAACAAGGATAAATACACTTCATTTAAAAGTATATTTCAGTAAAATAAGAACATTTCTGTGTCTAAACTGAATCAATTGCCAGAACCTACCTGCTGAGTGGTTTCATTAGTAATCAGCTATGATACTGCAGTACTATTCATGGCTTCACCTGATGCAGAATAGGGTAAGTAGATGTTGTTTAGTGTTGGGGATTGGAGGCTAGATTAGCTTAGAAAGTCACATATTAGTGGGTTTAGTTTAAGTGTTGGAGTTAAAGAAAACCTGTATTGTAAAGAAATATGAAGGCTGCCATTGCTGACCTCTTCTTCTGAAAATGATAATTGCTTGGCTGTCATTCTGATTCAGAGCCTTCAATACTTTCTAAGTTGCTGACTGAAGAAAGTGCGCAAATCAGGAGTTCTAACCTCAGCTGCCCTCTCCTACTCATACTTACCTTCCAAGCCCCCATTAACGCTAACTCAATGAAGCCTTGAGGAACAATTCCCTGTGTGAATTCAGTGTCCATTTGTGTCAGAGCTTCCACAGACCTTACCTATCTCCTGCCTTCACATGATACTGCTCTGTCGTGGTGATTGCCCACTCAGACGCTGAAGATTAAAGGACCGCTGTGATTTAAAGGAAGATTTAAAGGTAAAAGATCACATTGCACCCATAAGTTTAAATTCACTTAATATTGATTGTCCCACTACCTCTTGTAGGTTTGTTGCAAGTATCTACACTCTTTCAGTAAAATAATAATTTTTAAAGTTAGTTGTGAATTACTATCCCACTAGTGTGAGGTAATGCTCCTGTGTTCTTGATCAAAGCTTTATATACTGAAAATACCCTTCTAAACATTATTTATCCCCTAATGTATTTAACAATTGTATGTACTGTATGTGTTTCAGTCATATCCCGCTGTTTCCTTAGTTCCTGCAGGCTGTACATATAAAGTCCATCTATACTCTGCATCATATGCTCTATCCCTCAGAGGCCCATTTAGAGAAAAGTGAGGGGTTTACTTTAAGTGCACATTTTAGAGGTTTGGTTAAGCATTAGGGTTAAATGTTGGTAAAAAGTCAGCTAAATTTTAAAGGCATGCATGGTCAAGAGTTAAAAGCTTCTTTTAGGGGTGAGACTAATGTAGGATATGAACTGGTAGATTTTCGAACAAATGTTTGTGCAAATAAATCTCCTGAGAACATTTGATAAGGCCACTTGATGAATGTTGTTAGAAATTGTGTTTGATTTTCATTTTGATATAACATTAGATTTTTGAATGAATGGAGTTTCCTCCATAGCATTTCATTCGATTAAGAAAAATGCTCTGCCATGTGCCGCCAATTATTTTAATTACTGTGGTCGAAATTGATCATCAGCTTGACCCCATTAACTATTAGAAAGTCGAATGAACATTACTGAATTGATTTTGTTTCTACAAAAGTCTAATCTTGTACACTCTACTAAAGTATTAGGTAAGTCTTAGTGAGTGAACTACTATTAAAGCTAATTCACATTAGGAACAGTTTGGGTACGTTTTGGTTTTTGCTTGTTTTTGGCACTGAAAGCATGCACACTGAACACTACCAGAATTGGGTTCCCAGCACCAAAATTAATGCACTAAGTAGTTATACCATGCATCTTGGTGCAATTATTGTGCCTAATTACTCCATTAGCTGAATCCTTGTGGTTACAGGTGTCCATCTGAATCTAAATAAATTTGAATCTGAGACTGTAAAATTCCAAGTCAATGTGTTCCCTAGTTGAGAGTAGCTCCCTTTTCAAAAGCCCATAGCAGCTTCAACCCCTAACTCTACAGTAGGAGCGGGAGTGTCACGTACCTTTGGGGAGTCTGAAGTGACGAGGGTGGCATCTCTCACAACTCTGGTCCTGGAGCACCTGGATTAGGTACAGAGGCACAGAGGGGTAAGGGTGCCAATGGATGATGAATCCACTGAGTAGTGGATGCTGTGATGTGCGTACATCCAGACAGGTAACGGGTGCAGGAAAACACACAACAGGGTCGATCTTCAATGGGCCCAGGTCATATAAGCTGGAGTAACAACAAGCAAACAGCAAGGCACCAGGACATGAAGCAGGAGAATCATCTGTAACAGGCCGAGGTCATGTCATGGGGGTACAGCTGGGCCATGAGTGGAACCCCTTGGCAGGGGCAGCAAGCCAAAGCCCGAGGTCGAGATACACAGGAAAAAATCCAAGAAGAATAGTCGGGTCCAATCCGGGTCGAGGCAGGCAGCTAGTTTCAGTAACGGAAGGGTAAGCCAAAGGGTCGGTAATCAGGAGTCCAAGCAGAGGTTCAGGAATAAAGACAGGTTCAAGGCACAGGGAGCTGGGAGATCACACCATAGGGATAGGATAACTCAGCAAAGAGCCAGGGCTCTGACTGGGCTTTTATACCCAGTGGAGGACTGAGACCACTCCCCGGCTACCGAGGCAACCAGGTAGCCTCTCCATCAGGAGTCAATGGTGAGAGAGAGGCAGAGGGTGTGTGCTGGGAACCTCCCCCAGCAAGGATCACACCTGACACCAGTAACGGGCGCAGGCGCACAACGCGCGCTTCCCCGTGCCTGCGCGCGCAGCACGTCCACCGCGCACTCGTCGCGCATTGCGTGCCTGCAGTCCTGGTGCCAGGGGTCCTGCCAGGAAGGGGAACCCATGCCGCCCGCCGCACATGGCCACCCTGAGGAGAGGTAAGCCTCCTGGTACCCTGACAGGTCATTAACATGCAAGCAACGCAGTACCAGGGATGAGGTAGAATCGTTCGTCAGGAGCAAGCCGAGGTTCAGGACACAGGAGAGAAGCAGAAGGTCAAGCCAAGCCGAGTCAGTGACAGGTAATCAGATCAGAAGACAAGGAATGCAGGAATACAGGGAAGCTGACAAATCTGACAGCAAAGGAGGCTAGGATGTCACAGCCTCACACACGTCCATGCAGAGAGACACTGCACCTGGTACAGCTCTAAGAGCTACGCCAGGCGCATGCACAAAAAGCTTACGATGAACCTTAGCTCTGGTTGTAGTGCACAAGATCATGTGACAAGAGGTCAGGAAGTCCTGTCCAGGAGTCCTCTAGAAATTAACCTAGCCGAAAGAAAAGTTTTGCATTTTAATGGAATAGCCAATGGCTGACATCCGATTCTGGTAATCAGACAGGCACTAGAAAATGAGTTTAAAGGTTTAAGACATGTAACTCTAGATATTTAATTGAGACAGAAGACAATCTAAATAACCAATATATTTAATTTTGGTTGACATGTTCAAAAAAATGTGTGGAGGCACACATGATATGACAACATAATTGAATCATATAAAATAAAAGCATCAGATAATATGATCATGTTTTAGTGGAAGAAGTGTAATTACAATTCTTTATGATGACTGTAGGGAAATTCAGTGGGCTTTTTACAAAATGTTTTTACATGTATGTGGGGATCTTACTATTTTTATGATGCTCCGCATTACAATATAATGTAAAATAGAAAAGTAAAAATAAATTAAAACATATAGGTACAGTTTTGGGCATGATCATTTTTAAATGACAGATAAAGATGGCTAAGGTTTGAGGCCAATTCACCCATGGAACATAGACAAGTGGCACTTTGCAGGAGAAGTTTTGTACCATTTTTATGATGTGAGAGGATGGTGATCCGGCCCAGAAATGCCAAGTCACGGAACTTCTTTATTGAACATCAGGCACACACTTCACAAACTGGTCATTACTGAAAGCTTTGATGCATTTACCACATAAGAAAATGTTTAATCACATAGTCTTTATGATTAAGCACTTTTATGTGTGAAACATGTCAAAGCTTTCACAGAAGATCAGTTTGTGAGTTGTTTGCCTGATGTTCAATAAAAAAAGTTATGTGACTTGGAATTTTTGTGTGCAGATCCTTGTACATGTGTTTACAAGCCTGGCAAACTTTGTTCCTACACTGAATTCAAGATATATTTACAATATGCTGGTGATTTTTAATGGGTTCCATCAGTATTCTTTACAGGCCTGATGCTTCCCAACTTCTCCTACTCCTTCACATCATGTTCCACATTCATACTGGAAGAGCTGTGTCATCAGTCATCTAAACAATGTCTATTTAAAGGAAACCTGTCATTAGAAAAACATATTGCCCTGCTTTGATTTACTTGCTCTTTGATTTAGGAGAACACAGTGGATACATTTGTGTAAAAATTAGCCAGCTAAGGGCAGTTTTAAGACACAAGACTAGGCCAAACTGCACAAGAGACACAGGGCACAGACAAGTGTTTCCATTTAAGAAAAAAAAAAAAAAGACTGTAGGTAATAATGAAGTGTACAACTTTGCCAGTTGTAGGAAAGTGTGAGTAAAAGAATGTGAGGTGGCACAGAAGCACAATGTTTTTGTACTTTGTATTTTGTATCTTTTATTTCTTTCAAAGGATGCATTGACGTGCTGCGAAAAATAGGTAGCTTCAAAACAAATGTTCAGTTACAAGTAAGCACTGCATTTTGAGCACCACAAACATACAAAAAGGCCCTACCAACATAATAAAAAACAATTAACCCCCTCCCCCCCAAAAAAACCCCAAAGTGATAAAAACAAATACAAGCCCTTTAAAAATATGTCTTTTTTGCCCTTCCAAATCTGAGCAGTAATCCAGTAAAAATAACACTTCCATTTTGCTCTTATTAAGGCGCTTCCTACAATAAAGACCGGTCATTGCAGCTCTTTATCCTTGTTCAGAATGGCTGGCCCTATATCCACCCCATGTAGTTATCTGCAGGTAGCGTGTAGTGAGATAAGCTGTTAGATCCCACCAGCAGCTTGGATGTCTGTACAGGCTGTTTACAACACAGTAATTATGTTACTTCTACTTTTACAAAGTAATATCTAGGTTGGTAGAGGTATTTGATGCACACAGTGAAGATTGATATCCATTGTGGATTTAAAAAAATATAATTCAATTAATGTTATGTGGATGGAGCCCAGCTTTAAGCAAAGCCCACTACTGAATCAGCTGCTCTGCATTCAATATCAAGACATATGCCGGGGTTTTATTGCATAGTTTAGGAAAAATAAACTATCTTCAAAGGTGTACTTTTTTCTTTAATCAAAAAGTGTTGGTGTCTAAGGCTCATTAACACCATTATGTGTAGCCAAGAAATCTGTTTTTATTGTGGGATTGTAAAAAATCTTCTGAAAAGTAAAATTGAAGCACAACTGTTGAACCAGCCATATCAAAGAGAAAATAATCCATTTACAGAAAGGGGAATTGTCATCTGATAAATAGAGGTCTGTTTATGGGCTCAGATAATGCAATGTGATGGATATGATTAATACACTTTGCTTTGTTTGATATATGATCGCAATTCCATTAGGATGTGCATTCATTTTACCAAGAGCATAAGAAATTGTACACCAAGTCTTCTAGTGCATTTTGCTTAGATAATGTAACAAATTTTAATTGGTGCGTATTTCAGAAAGAAGCTTGAGAGACTCAGTTGCCAGGAACAAATTGAAAAAACACACACCATGGAAAAATATATAAAAGTTACAGTTATAGGTTTGTTTTACTGTTAACACCTTTGTTGAAGCTGATCTTCAATCTCTTGTAGAGCTAAAGGCGCCATTAGGATATTCATCATCTGACCCTTCTGATTGTGTCAAATCCCCATGTCTATCCACTGAAAACCATGGCTTCTTCCCAGCCACTACATCAATAGTGTGTTTCTTTATAGCTGCAGGATACAGTCTGTGTACCCATCGCACTCAGAACAGCTGCTCCATGAGATAAGAAGTGGGTGCAGCAGGTGTCAACGGGTGGCTTCCGTCAAAGTATAAATAAAAGATGGACACAAGATACAACTTTCGGGATCTCACAGGATCCCCTTCATCAGGCAAATAAGTTACTGTTTGCCTGATGAAGAGGATCCTGTAAGACCCCGAAACGATGTATCTTGTGTTTTGCATTTGCAACAAGTATGTGAATAAATAGACGTACTGGATTTGCTTTAGAGTGCCGGTGTCCTTTTTTTATAGCTGCAGAGACACACTCGTAATATAGCGGCTGGGGTTGGGAGCTCTAGCTCTGCAAGGGAACGAAGATCAGCTACAAAGGTGACCGAACTACTAAGTATTATATTTTTACTTTCCTATGCTGCGTACGTACTTATTTTTTGTGACAGGGTCTCTTAAAAGCAAAACAAACGACAAATGCACTCAACAATTTGTTACCAGTTATACAGTAAGGTGCACACGAAATGGGCTTTGAACAGTAAAACAGTAGAAAGGCATCATGGCACACTCACAAACCAGCATGTAAAACAACTTGTCTCACCACTAAGGACAATGACAGAGGTTTGGATACACGTCTTCTGCAAAGGATGTGTAAGCAGCATTTTTGCGGGTTAAAACGCGCACGCAGCCTGCGCGTGTGCGTGTTGGGCTTCGTAAATCAGCCCCCATGTCTCTTAAGTCGAGGGCTGGGCTGGTTCACACAGTATAATACCGTGGTCTATACAGTATTCCACACAGTATAATACAGCGGCATATACAGTATATCACACGGTATAATAACAAAGCCTGTACTTTTAATTACTAAAAGTATGATACATAATTATAATAAAACATTTTTTTAAAAACTTTTTTATTTACTTTCCCTTTAAGAAATAGCCTCAATATTTAAATAATAAAAGCCAAAAACAGACATTAAATAGTACAGTGCATTTACAACAAAAGAATTTACTCAGGAAAACGTTTTTCCACCTGTTGTCCGCTTCTGTGGATTCTGCCCCTGCTTTCTCTCCTCATTGCGCAGGGGAGATATCAGTGGGGGATCAGGAAAATCATCAATTAGAGATGTTTTAAAAAATAGTTTTATCTCATTTTAAATTACAGTAAAAAAAAGTATGTAAGGGGGGATGCTCAGTGGGGACAGCATGGAGGAGTCCATGCTGTCCCCATTTAGCATCCCCCCACATCATTTTTACTATAATTTAAATAATAGAGATCAAACTATTAGATTACATACTAGTGTGGAGGCAGAAGGTACACAGGTGTCACAGATACTACTTTCAGTATATCACTCCCCCTCTTCTCCATGACTTTTACAGTACAGAAGAAGTGATGGAGAAGAAGGGGAGATATATACTGACTGACAGTGTCACAGCACAGTACCTGCAGGCTGCAGCTCTCCCGGCTCTCTGTCGTCTGGGTTGGATCCTGATTCCCGCCAAGGAGCACCTCATGTCATCTGGACTGGACCTCATGACCCCCCTCAGTCACCTCACCTCACGGCCACACCTCCCTTATCACGCTGTGCTGCTGCTAGGCTGCCTGCTGGGTAATGCAGTCCTCTGGCCAGCGGCAGGGCCAGATCTAATGATAATTAATTATCATCAGGTGGGCAAGAAATAATTCCGTCACGGGCCGGTCCTGGCCCACGGGTCTTGAGTTTGACATGTATGTTCTAGACCTTTCTATCCCAGACCAAGCACATAGACTGGACAAGTGCACACATGCCAAGTGGGCCTTGTATTCTCTTAGGGTTCATCTAAAGTTCATCTGTATGTCTGTATAAAGTTCATCTGTATATAGGTGGCCATACACTGTACAACCATCGCAAGACCTTAGTCTTGCGATGGTTGTAAAGTGATAAAAAAAAACGTATGATCTGCCCATCTTGGACAGGCAGATCGTACTCTGGATCAGGGGGGCGGGCTTGCGATGACCGCAATGCTGAACGGGCAGTGGGCGCGTGCGCACACCGGCCCGGTCAGCATTTGTCTCCCGAGCACCGTTCAAACCAGCCGAAAATCGTACGATTTTCGGCTGGTTTTCTAGCGTGCTCCCTAGACAAAAGACGTGCGACCGTACAGTAAAAACGGTCGCACGTCTTCCATACACTTTGCGATTATCGTACGATCGCGGGATTTCCCGCGATTATCGTGCGGTACTCGCACAGTGTATGGGCACCTTATGTCTGTATAAATCTGCTCAACTTCTAAGACTAAATAACTTCAATGGTTACATAATATAAATGATAAGGCATATGCTAACAGATATCAACAACATGAAGTGTATGAGTTAATATCAAAATACCACTACACAGTTAAACTTAGGAGGATCTGTCTGTCTGCTCAGACTCCAGTATTCCTTTTGGCAAACATCCTGTACCCGCCTTGATCACTTTTGGAAATTTTTATAGACGCCCCTTTCTTCTGTTTACATGGAGCAAAGCAGAGAATGGAGCGTCCTCTGCTCTGCTCCCCGCTCTGCATCTGACAAGCAGCAACTTACCCGCTCTGCATCTCTGGCCGGCGGGAAGTTCTGCTTACCAGTCCCCAGATACATTTTATTTTTTTATGCTTTTTTATTTTTACCTAGTCATCTTGCAGAGCTAGAGCTGCCGGTAATAGACATGGAAAAAGATTTGTTTAGTTTTGTTTTGGATTTTTCGTTATTTTTGTTTTTCAGGATTTGATATTGGTATTTGCATTTATCCACATCTGAAATTTTCGTATGTTTAATTTTTTTTTTCACTTTTGACAGTTCACAGAAAAAAAAACCCCAACGCCAAGAAAACAAAACAAAAAGCCTGGGGTACCCCCTAAAATCCCTTACCAGAACCTTCATTTGAACAGCAGCCTGCAGGGCAGTAAAGGGGGGATGAGTATGCACCCCCCCCACACTGCATCATACCAGGCCACATGCCCTCAACATGGGGAGAGTGCTTTGTCAAGGGGTCCCCCTGAGAACCCCCTGATGGGGACAAGGGCCTCTTCCCCACAACCCTGGCCCGGTGGTTGTGGGGGTCTGCGGGCAGGGGGGCTTGTAGGAATCTGGGAGCCCCCTTTCATAAAGTGAGTCATAGCGTCATGGGATTTGCTCCACCCCTTTGTTGACATTCGGGTCAGAGCTGTTATTTTTTGTCCGGTGTTCGTCAGGTTTGGTCATGCAGGAATTTTTTATTTCGGTGGCCATTGTCAATCGTGATTGACGTGGATCTACATTGCTGAACGATGTAAATGACCTTGGAATTACATAGATGTACCTTTTTTAAAATAAAATACTTGTCAAAAACCTGTGCTGTGGTTTTTTTTTACAGGTTTGTGTGTTTGTTTACAATTTTACTGTTTATTTGTGAATGAGGAGGGGCAACAAGTACCCCTTACTTACTCACGGGGAGGGGTCGGGACCTGGGGGCCCCCTTTATGAAAGGATACAGAAATACTTTTTTTAGTTTGATTACTTTAGTTTTAGTTTTTTATTAAGTGTGTTCCTGCATACTGTCTTTCTAAGATATAAATAAAATGTGTTTGTATCCTTCAGTAGGATTGTGTATAATTAATAGTGGTGAAGACAGTACATAATGGGAAGGAAAGTGTTTGCGTGCTCAAAACTGAGAAACTCTATTGGGGCAACAGAGTGCCTCCTCTCTCTTCATCTCCATGAAATAGGGGGGAGGTGTGCTGTAGTTTACAGATTGGAACTGGGATGGGACTGATAACAATGGTTGAGATGCACTGCAGAATACACAGCAGCTACTCAACTCATTGGATTTCTGGCAGATATTTTTTGCACCAATTGAGGAGATATAATAAAACCCTTTTAATGGTGTAATTAACACACTAAAAGGGAGCAAAGAGAAGTTCGTTGTTAGGGTTTATATACACTTTACTTATATAGGATTGTAATATTGAACAACACTAGACTATCTATTATGAGACAGAAATAGGTTATAGTTGTGCATGTAAATTGTAACCTTTGTGTGTTTTTTTTTTTCTACACTTGAAATTAAGGTAGAATTAGAACATTTTAAATTAGGGTAGAATTAATTTTTTTTATAAAATACTTTTAAGTATTCATCGACTTAAAATGACACATTAACTATTTGCATGTTGTTACTGCCTTTGGTTAGATCTCCTGTGTAGGCGACATTGGGCCACAATACAGGCAAAAAACATATCTTCCTTCTATTCCCCAGTGACCTCTTAACAATGTGCTGCTCCATCAGTCAACTTAATCAAGTCACCAATAACTCATGGATAAGTAATGCATTCTTGGACACATTATTTGACACTTTACCATAATAACTATATTTAGTAATTTAAGAGATGGTTGCCCATCATGAACAGAGCTATAAATCTTCTGAGGGGTTTATGTGGCCCTGTGTGAAGTTTGAATATGTCTCTGTCACCTCTGTGGCTCTCCCATAATAAACTGCCCCGTCATTCATTCTGCAGGTGACTGAATGAGTTTATTAAAGTATCCTAAAACCCTACAAAAATATGTCATTGCTACTGGATGGTCTATCGTGTTAAAAGCAGAAAGAGGAAGCCTTATCAGTAAAAGGAACTTTGCTACATCAGCTTTTGTCTTATATGGCTTGGTTGATTTTTTTTTTGGACATGGGAATTTCGGTGCACATATTTTTGTTAACTTGAGTACGTTTTCATCACCAAAATATCATTGCCACTGATTGCTTTGATGCATGTGTAGCGCTCACCCCCGTAGGAGTCGCTGAATGATCAGGTCTTCCATAGCCTGTCTAGGGATTGCTAAAATACATGACTGTTCCAATAGCACTTACCACCTCCAGTGGTTACGGACAAATTGAAGTCCAGACAATAGCTCAAGATGATTATCTTTTAGTTCTGAATCTCCAGGGAGAGAGGGAGAGGGTCAGGCACATCCAGGATGAGGTAGACTCCTTGTACTTGAAATAGAGCATAGTAACTGCTGCCACCACAGACTTGGACCTTTAAGCCGTACCGGCAATCTGTGTGGAGAACTTCTGAGCCAGCAGTACTGTCAATGTTCCTGTTCAACTACAGCATGAGTGGCTGACCACTGGGCCTCCAGGCTTAGGCCTAGCCCATTCTGTCTCTTCAGCAGGAACCTGCTCCCAGGAGGGCCCTGGGGGAGGGAAGATCCCATTGCATCAGCCACACTCAGCATTTATCTCCTCTCCCAGCATGCATCACTGCCACTGTCCTACAGTGATTGGCTGGGAGACATAAATGCCCAAAGCAATCCTCATTGGCTGCTCTGCTCTGTGTGGTACCACACCCATGTCTGAAGCTGGAGAGTGACAAGAATGCAGAAGTGATGTAATATACATCACTTCCGCATTCTGACACAGAGAGGGGACCAGAGGGAGATGGTGTACCAATCTCCCTCTGATCCCTTTTCACAGAGCCACCATGCTGGTCTCGGGCTCGCACCGGGTAAAGCGGAGCCCGGGACCAGCGGGACAGTGGAAGGGGGGGGGCCGCACGGACCCGACTGGCAACTTATACCAGTGATCTGCCAGGTATATAGCCAGCGAATCGCTTACATATCAACAGGCATCGCTGCCTGTGATTACATTTGGGAACTTTTTGGGCAGCACAGTGGCGTAGTGGTTAGCGCTTCTGCCTTGCAGCATTGGGGGTCCCTGGTTCGAATCCCCGCCAGGTCACATGTTCTCCCTGTGCTTGTGTTGGTTTCCTCCGGATACACCGGTTTCCTCCCACACTCCAAAAGACATGCTGGTAGGTTAATTGGCTCCTCTCTAAGTTGGCCCTCTATGTATAAGAAAAAAAAATTGGGGCACTTTCCCGCTCGCATGGCACGGCACACGAGAGTGGGAGTGGCTGACGGAACGTTTAAATAAGCCCGCTCAGATCTAGGAAGCTCCCGGCCAGCCGTATCCTTACAACGGCCGGCCGGGAGGCAATTCTTATGCTATTTATTATTCTGGTGTTCCCAACAATAATCCACTAGATTGGTGCACTCCTTTTGTGTATTTTTGTTTCTAATTTGATTAAGATATCCTCTGCCTTCACTGGAGCTAAAACACAGTGCTTAATCTTCTCCACCTCTCCTCATAAAATTATGACTACACAGATTTTTCTGACTGTGCTACTTTATGTCAGTGAATTTTGCAATTTACTGTATGTTAGTGTATCTTGATCGATGTTTAGGATATATATACAAGGGCGTCCCGAGGCCGGGTGTCACCCAGAGCAGAGACCGGGTGACACCCCACAGTGCCGATACCACACGCAATGTGCAATGACATCATTGCGCAGTCATCTAATTTACAATGATGTCACGGTTTCCATCTCATCCAATACAGTGTATTCATTGAAAAAAACAGACTACTACTGTCTTTTTCAGAATCCCCGGATGTCCTCCAGATATCTGATATGGATACTACATTAAGCCAAGCTGGATCAAGTTGGAAACACTTACTTCCTGTAGTTCCACTTAAAAAGTTTCCTAAGCATGTTGATTGGGGGAAAGGGTGGTGACCAGGGAAGGCAAAATAAAGCATTAAAATGAACCGGGAACCTTATGCCAAAAAGTTTATTTCCATTTTCTATAGCATTTCTTTTGAGTGCACATGCCTGTGTCACAGGTATAGTCTTTAATGTACACTCCTGTCCCACTCCTAGCCCAGCTCTGTAAGATGCTAAGACCTAAGCCAGGTGTCAGCATAATTAGATTCAGTGTACATGCACAGAAGTTGCATCATTAACGACTACCCAATGGATAAAGAGGGAAAATGCCAGACTCAGAACAAGTGGCTGAGAAGATGGCAGCATGGAGTAACAACAGCAACTGTAGATCTGTTGGTGTTGAGGAAGAGCATTCTAGGAACCCCTCTTCCACAAACCCTGCAGTTTCATTTCATTCAAAGAGCAGCCACCACAAGAAGCATACTATTACCTTTATTACTGTGAAAATGATCCTCCGATCCAACTGCCAGCTAAAAGCATTGTAACTGTAAAGTGAAATAACAATATTAGTTACCAAGTCAAGGAAAGCAAAGGCTCCAGTAACACAGTGAAACTAAATCAGAAAGGGGCATTGAAGATGCTTTTCTGACTCAGCTAAGAAAGGTCACTTCAGCAAAAAGAGTGTCTTGGGACTGGAAAGGCTGGAAAGAGGGCTTAATAAATAATAAGGAGCATGTAGTACTTCAAGTATGAGTACACATTACCTTAATGTATTTACAGTTGTGAAGGGGCCATTAAGGGAAGAATAATTCCCTTGTATAAATATACAAATGGACCACAGAAAGAAATAGCAGAAACTTGTCCTATGTCACCATGGGTAAATGGTACATAAGATGATAATCAATAAGGGGGATAACGAAGGGGATAAAAGTTCTGATTATTCAAAGTTGTTTTTATTATTATTACTAAGGTTCAGTAAATGGACTTCTGAGACAAACATATATTGCTCTCCAAATCTATTTTTGAGGTATATTGCAGTTTCTTTTTATTACATCACATCTCACAGTATATTGCACTTACTACATTGTAAATATTATATGAAAAACATGCAAAATTTGTCATGAGGATAATGCATATGGGATGGTAACCAGCACAGATTTTCAGTAGTAAATTCCATCTTCTAAATAATTATCAGTTTTCCAAGCATACAGCCAGTTCTCCATTTTCCACCTCCTTTTGGGCAATCAATATAGATCAATCTCTATCAGAATAATAGAAAGCCATCTGTAGGATCACAGGGAACTTACATTTTCTTCTTGACTAATGGCCTATTTAGAGGCAGAATCCATGTAGTATGCAGTTAGAGGAAACAGTGATTATTATTTATTTAGGGGTCTATTCACTAAGCTGCCGAGGGCAGCCAAGTGAATGACCGATCTGAAGTGCAGTGAGCCGAACACTGTTCGGCTATTCACTTCAGGCTGGTACGGCTGATTTCAGCCGTACATCGGCTGAAATCAGCCGTACATCGGCTTGCTTCGCGTGGCTTCGGGTCGGCCGAACATGCTCAACCCGAAGTAGAGACCCCATATTTTTTTCGGATAGTGTAGGATTACCATGTTGACTTAAATGAAGTACTTATAAATATACAACACCAGGCACATAACTCTGCATCTGCCTGTTTTTTGTTTTATTTTTTTATTTTTCACCATGCAAACAAATGTTTTGTTGACTTATAAACTATGCAAACTGGATTTGCAGCAAGTACAAAAGTTATATCACAAGCTCTGGGATAAGATGTTTCTCATGAATGTCTCCTCAGCTGACACCAATGATCTTTTTAGCTGTCTGTAAGAGGGGCAAAGAACATCAATATAAGGGGCAATGTAAGAAAAGGAAAATGTAAGAGTTTGTATACTGGCCTCCAAAGAAAAGGGTACTTTTCTACTGACATTTAGTGTAGCGCAGAGCCTAACCTTCCATTATGGAAGAAAAATCTGTCAGCTTCTAACATATGTAACAGAGGGGAAAGCCTCCCCACTGTGTAACCTGTCATGGATGGGGCGCCACCTCATAATTGCAGGCTGCGCTTCATCCGGCGTTTGACACCTATGTTAGGTTGCACAGCAGTGGGCTTCCCTGCTGCTGTGTGTAACCTAACACAGTGAGGTCAGAGCTAGAACAAGTCTCTGATTTGTAGTCAGAGGCTTGAGCTCTTTATATGGATTGGACCAATTGCAAAGAGTCACTGCCAAACCATCCAATCAAAGCAAAAGAAAAAAACACTGATGACATCCATCTAGATGCCTCAACAGTGACAAGCAAGTGAGGGACAGGGAGACAGCTCCTTCCTCCCTCCTCCCCCACCCCACAGACAGAACGGTCCCCGGAGCTGTGACTCACAGCTTGTGAGGTAGGAGGGGAAACCGCAACCAGTGCCTGCTGTTTACATTCAGCTGCCAGTTGCAGAATTTTGCCTGGGCTGGGGCGGGACGGGAGGTGCCTCACCTGACACCAACCTCATTGCACATCCCTGATATAGGGGTGGGGGCACTTCTACAATCATTTTCATTCAATGTGTGCATCAAATAATTTAAAAAATAATTTTTAATTTTGTTTTAATCAAATATGTATTTTATATATTTCATTTGTAGCCTATAGTGGACAAACAGGTAAAAGGTCTATGCTCTCTGAGAGCTTCTCCTTAATGCTGTTTTTTTTTTTTTAATTTTAGTCTTAAATGACTCATACCAGGGACATACCATCTCAGAGAGAAATAGACCTGAATAGGTCTGAAATAGATCTGACTGAGAGAACATTCTAATAAATCAGCTTAACAAAGCTACTTACATGCATTTTCTAAAAAACTGTAAAATGAATGCACCCTACAATAAATGTCAATTTGTATTAAAAACAAAAAAACTTTTATACGTCATTTCAATAATATAAAATTGTAAAGTTTAAAAAAAATTACCAAAGGCGAGTATGATTTTCTATAGCTTCTGACTGACCCCTACACTAAGCTTGCAAAATACATATCAATTATTCTTCAGTTCCAGATACAAGACTACCCAAACCCACTGCAGCCTTGCCAAAAAGTGCCGGAACATTTGAGGCAGGCTTAACAGCACAGAATCTTGTGACCAGAGGTTGCTGTGCTACTGAGAAGCATCGTAAAAAAACATCTGCTCTATTTACTATATACTTTCACAGTTAAATTCACTAGATTGTAGGGCGTATTTTGTTGCATTTTTGGTTGTTAAAACAAGAGCTAAAAAAGAAAAAACACATAAAAAGGACATGTGTACAGGTGATATAACGCAGGGTTTTCAAATGCAATAGTGGAAATTCAACCTGAATGATAATTATTAATTCTGTAAAATCCCTTTTTTTACTACGTATAGAATTCCTTTCCAAGTATTTTTTTTATTTTATTCATGAAGTTAGAGTTTTGTACAGTATATTCCAGAGTGAAATTGTTTCCATAGCTTGGTTATAAATTATAAAACAACTGTACAATCATGCCATGGTGACTTATGATTATCCAGTTTTATAGTCAGGCCTTTAAAATTACCATGGCTCCACAAGGTGATTGACGAGGCAGGGTTATGTTTTTAAATTCTGCTACTTTACTATTATTTTGTCAACAGCCAATTTAAACACTTCAGAACAAACATATCCGTTGCAACTTTACATACTGAAATGCGTTTGGTTCTTGGAGGTATTATTTTGAAATGAAAGGTCAGCTCCTATATGAACAGTCAAAGGTCTGAGCATTTGCAATCATTTTTCTAATGTGTTCCTGTAAGAGGCAAATGAGTAGTTGCTGGAAAACCTAATAAGTAAGTGCAGCATGCTTCTGTTAGCAACAGAAATTGCAATTCCTGAACAGTCTATTATTTTTCTATTTTTTGTAAACTGAGAGGGAGATTATTTTTGAAAATAATGCATTGTTGGTAAACATAAACCACAAATCTGCTTTTTGAGAACTTGTCATTTATGGGTTATACAATATTTCTGCTGAGGGAGTAGTTAAAGTGAGTTAAATCTAAAAAATTTATTCAAGTACCTTAACAATTAGGAAAAATGTATCTTATTTGTGTATCACTCGGCTCTAGGTCCTCACATCATCTTTGAATTGGTGCTGACACTGTCCTTCCTTCTGGTGGGTGGCTACTTTTGTTCCACATGGTCCCTGTGTGTGTTGTAAAGTAGTTAACGCTCCAAGCTCGCTCCCGTGATGGACTATAATCTCACGTCTAGTTTGCTAACTTATATTGAGATTGTAGTCTATCACAGGAGCAAACTTGGAGCGGTGGCTACTTTATAATACACAAGGAGCATAGGGAACAAAAGTAGCCACCCTCCAGAAGGAAGGACAGTGTCAGCACTAATTCAGAGTTGATTTAAGGATCTACAGCTGAGGGATACACAAATATGCTATATATTTTTTATTCGGGTACGTTAATAAATTTTTAGGTTCAACTTCTGAGTTGAGTGTCACTTTCAAATTATATTGGGGTCTATTCACGAAGCAGCCGAAGGATCTAGCCGTAGCTTCAGCCGATCCTTCGGCTAGCTTAGGCCCCAGGACACCTTCAGTTCAGTGGAATCGAAGGGCTGCACTATAGCCCGTACAGCTCCCGAACGTGGCCGAGCGGCTCAGTCGAGCCGAACGCATGTGCCTCGGCTCGGCTGGCTCCGTCCACTTGCAGAGAGATCAGCGCCCCCTGGTTACCTGCTAACCAGGGACACTGATCTACAAACAGCTAACTCTCCCTGGCGCCCTGGGAGTCTCCTGCTTGGTACCCGCCCTCTGCTGCAGTTCTCCATCAGGTCCATCAGCAGAGGGCGGGTACAATGCTAGTTTACTATTGGCTATTGCAAATTGAAATAGCCAATAGTAATGTAGCAATGTATTTCTATGGGAATTTTTTTTTTCTATTCTGACATCGCTCCGTGTCAGAATAAAGAAAAAAAAGAAACAGCAGTGTTTCTCTCCTGGGCGGCCGGGAGCGGCATTCGACTATTCACTCACTGCTGTTCGGCATCTATAAGAATAGGCTGAGCAGCAGTGAGTAGCCTGCCGGATGTTCGGCTCAGCCGATCCAGATGTTGGATCGGCTGAGTCAAACTCCTTCTGCACTTTAGGTCGGCCGAACATGCTGAGCATGTTCGGCCGACCCGAAGCCATGTGAAGCAAGCCGATGTACGGCTGAAAGTGAATAGCCGTACCATCCTGAAGTGAATAGCCGAACAGTGTTAGGCTCACTTCACTTCAGGTCGGTCAGTCACTCGGCTGACTACGGCAGCTTAGTGAATAGACCCCTAAGTTCACCAAGGTCAGCCTATTCTAATATTTTTCTAGTATTGTCGATCCAAAAGAAGCTGATACACAACATGCAGGAAAGGAGCTGCCAATTAATTTCCATACTATGGTAAAATTCTGTCCCCGTCAGCAGTCATGTTTATTCCTTTTTAGCCGTAGATGCTGTTTCCAGTAAGGTAGGTATCCAATTCAGAGTTAAAGTTGAATTCTAAAACGTTAACCCAAAACAATGTTTGCTTTGAATAGAGTAGGAAAGGGTTAGAGATGATGAAGAAAGTGGAAAGCTTTCCAAAGTGAGGGGAAACCTTACATATAACAGTTGTCACTAGAGTGTGCGTTCCCATTTGAAGATTCCACCTTATTCCTGTTCCAATTTCTAACATTTCTAATCCTACACTATCTGAAAAAATTATGGGGTCTATTCACGAAGCTGCTGAAGGATCTAGCCGTAGCTTCGGCCGATCCTTCGGCTAGCTTCGGCCCCAGGACCCCTGTAGACCCCTGTTCTACCTTCAGTAGAACCGAAGGGGTGCTGTACGGGCTATTCACTATATCCCGTACAGCTCCCGAACGTGGCCGAGCGGCTCAGTCGAGCAGAACGCATATGCATCGGCTCGGCTGAGCCGTGCTGAAAGCCGTAGCTGGCAGAGCGGCCGGCCATTGGCCAGCCGACAGCATGCTTCTGACAGCTAGGCGGAGCCAGCCGTGATCTTACGGCTGGCTCCGGCCACTTGCAGAGAGATCAGCGTCTCTGGTTACCTGCTAACCAGGGACACTGATCTCCAAACAGCTAACTCTCCCTGGCGCCCCGGGAGTCTCCTGCTCCCGGCCGCCCAGGAGAGAAACACTGCTGTTTCTTTTTGTCTTTATTCTGACACGGAACGATGTCAGAATAGAAAAAAATAAAAAATTCCCATTGAAATGCATTGCTGTATTACTATTGGCTATTTCAATTTGCAATAGCCAATAGTAAACTAGCATTGTACCTGCCCTCTGCTGCAGTTCTCCATCAGGTCCATCAGCGGGTACAATGCTAGTTTACTATTGAATATTGCAACATGCTGAGCATGTTCGGCCGACCCGAAGCCATGTGAAGCAAGCCGATGTACGGGTGATTTCAGCCGATGTACGACTGAAATCAGCCGTACCAGCCTGAAGTGAATAGCTGAACAGTGTTCGGCTCACTTCACTTGGGGTTGGTTGTTCACTCGGCTGAACTCGGCAGCTTAGTGAATAGACCCGTATGTTTTAGCTCGAGCTCCACTTTCAGTAAGCATATACTATAGGTCATCTGGCCATCACCACCACCTTTGGTTTTAAAAAAATATTAAAGAAACTAAGTCTTTTATGTAGAGGTGCACCAAAATGGAATTTTCAGACTGAAACCGAAACTAAAAAAAAAAAAATTGTCAGGCCGAAACCAAAAACCATTTTTTTCTAACCTTTTCAAATTTTGTTTTACTTTACTGTTGGGGACCCTGAGGAAATATCAGGGGTCTAAACAGACCCCTGATGTTTCCCTTTTGAAATAGAAAAAGAGATTGAGGACGCTGTGTCTTTTCCTGCAGCCCCTGTTATGAATGAACAGGAAGCCTCTATACTGAGTGCCCCTGTCCATTCATAAATTGTGGTTATAGTATGAGTTACTATTTCCACAATCATGGGTGAACAGGAAGTGATTTAGACCACTTCCTGTTCATTCATAATAGGGGATACAGTACACATACTATGTCCTCAATTATTTACAAACAATCAGTCATGATTGGTGAGTGCTAGTAACCGCTCTCCATCCTGACTCCTGACTGTCACAAGAGGCCATGCGGTTAGAAGAGCTTAGCCTTCTGTGACATGGTTGACAGCTGACTCCTCCCCTGCACCGCTGGTTAGGCCTCCCATGACAGCTTACAGCTGTCTCCTCCCCACACCGCTCTCCATCCTGACCTGCCTATCACAGGAGGGTGAGCGGGGCTGTGGGGGACGAGAGCTCAGCCTGTGACAATGCTGACAGCACTCTCCTCCCTGCCCTTCTCAGCCTCCTGACAGTTTCTATCCTCCCTGCTGGGTGCTGCTCTGTGTCAGAGGGGACACAGAGAAGTGCCAGCAAGGAGAAGAGAAACTAGGAATGCACCACATTTTTGGCCAAAAAATTGTACTTTCGGCAAGTTCCATTTTCGAGAGATATGTTTCAGCAGCCGAAATATCAATGCATCCCTTCTTTTAGGAATCATTTATTCATCTTTATCCATTACAGTGGAACCCCAACCGAAACTTTTGTTGTTTTAGAAAGCATGAGAACCTTTGTTTAGTTTTTATTGTTGTCTCAGCCCCCCTTTCCCCAAACACACACGCACACTAGTGTATATTTAAAAAGCAGCTAATCTGACATTCACTAGTGAATATTTGGGGAAAGGCACATTCACTGCTTTATAAATATGCCCCTTTGTGTCTCTCACTGACCACAGTGGAATTGAAAGGAATCTTCCCAGCAGGATCATGGGTAGCAATGAAAACCTGATAAAAGTCCTAACCCTTCCCCTGGTATTTACAACATTGCCACCTAATGAAAACAAAATCATTTTCCACTCAAAACCTGAAACATTTTCTATATTAAAGGGTCAGTCCACTAATAAGTTACATTATCACTTTTAAGGTCCGTGATGCATGCATCAAAGACAAACTTCACCACTGTGAACAAAAAAAGCGAATCGTGAAATCACAACACACTAAAAAAAGTGCACAAGGGTGCCATGGTCCTCCTATCAATGTGTGACACAACTTTAACATGCATTGTTTCACACATTGACGTGTGTTGCATAAGGCAGCCCATTGAAAATGCACAAGAACTGACCAAAAAAAATACATGCAGCGTTTTTTTGGGACGCAGCATGCCACAATACATGTAGTGTGTTACTGTGCATTGTGGTGCAATACAATGCACGTGTGTCAAAGCTGCAGTGCCTTGGTGCGTTAGGGTGCCATTCAAAATGAGTGGCAAGTTATCGTAATGCAGTGTTTGGGTTTGAATGGACCCTTTAGGTGATTTTAAAATTATGTTTTTAAAAAAATCAATCTGGCCTCAGTTTGCCAAACAGATATGTTCAGACTGAAAAAAACAGGTTATTTAGATCTCTTTCCTTATGCAGTTACTGTATCCAAACAGTCTGCTGCTTGAATAGCAGTTACTCAGCTCACCTCATGTAAGAAATAGCTGCTAGTTACATGTAGCCTTTTAATTTGCTTCCATATGGTAGTTATAATTTGTAGAATGCACATATGTTCACATACTCTGGGAAATTTTCCCCCCAACCACTCTGTAATTCTTGTAAGATAAATTGGTTATGGGCGACACCCATTAAAAGCTGTTCATGTTCAGCTGGCTTGATCTGTCTTGTCCTGTATATCAGGCTTGCTGAAAGCAATGGCCCGAGAACAAATTTATTTTAAATAAGAACTGAGGGTAGATTCAAGTCTGGCTGTTTTGCTTCCAGACTTGAATCTTGGTAGACGTTGACCTTTTCATAAAAGGGTTTGGAGCTCATCTGACGTACAGCTGGCTGAGACTCTGTCCATTTGAGAAGATAGACTCGGAGCTTAAATTGTTTTGATTGTAAATGAGAACAGAGCGAGCGCATTGGTGGGAACAAGGCAACAACACAGAGAAAAGAAAAAGCCTCTTAACTTACATTCTTGAAACAGGTCACCAAGATTTATTTGTCATCTACACTTAACTGATTCATCCTCTTTTATTGCGTGATTTTAAAAGGGAACTGCAAACATAAAAAAAAAACAGCTGTAATATGCTTTAAATGATAAAACATTTAAAGCTGTACATCAGGCAGATATAAAAGGCAAACATTAATGCAGCTCTGTAAAAACTGATGCATAATTAAATGTATTTTTTTTTAAATGCAAACATTGTAAACACCTGAGTTTGACTTGGTACCAGCCTCTTGCAATTTGTACAGCAAAATTTAGAAAGGGAGAGGGAGTAGCAGCACAAGGATCCAGTCAGGTGTGCTGTGCAAGGAGCATACTGACAGGAGTGTAATATGATTTTTCCCAACCCCTCAAACCGTCCACTTTGCTGGACAATTTTGAAAACTTACAGGAAGTGAAAGATAATGGACTAACACCAGGTAAGTGGGATAGAATCCTGAAAACAAGAAGAATAACATATCCTTATCATTGAGTGGTCCCCCTTCCACAGCACCTACAGGTGAAACTCGAATAATTAGAATATCGTGCAAAAGTAATTGCAGTAAGTGCTGCAAAAGGGGCCCAAACCAAGTACTGAGTACATATGCATGCTTGTACTTTTCAGAGGTCCGATATTGTTCTATGTACAATCCTTGTTTTATTGATTGCATGTAATAATCTACTTTTTTGAGGTTGTGGATTTGGGGTTCTTGGGGTTCTCATGAGCTGTAAGCCATAATCATCACAATTATGACAAATCACGGCTTGAATTATCTTGCTTTGCATGTAATGAGTCTATCTCATATATTAGTTTCACCTTTTAAGTTGCATTAGCGAAATAAATGAACTTTGCACGATATTCTAATTATTCGAGTTTCACCTGTATACCAATGTTGATGGGCAGTGGGTGCTTTCCAACCCTGGTGCCCAGAAGGACATGCCTGCAGTGAAGGGAAGTATATATTATCCTGAATCTGGAACTTGCACCTCTATGGCATCCTGCAATGCAATATGTTACTGCTTGATAGGTTGAAACACCGGCCAATTGTGCCCCCGCCAATGCTAGAATTAGTCTGTGCGCCCTTCAGAGAATTGATGTTTCAGTATCGGACAGTCACAAAAATGGGATTCCCTTCTCCAAACACTAACTCTGAAATTAAACATAAGTTATTTAGTACCAAGATGGTGATGGAATTGGGAGCAATGCACAATGCAGCTGTCCAAAGTAATAGAGGTTGGTGTTTTGAGAGCATGAACCCCAATTTTCGGGCCCCCATGAATGCAAACACCTATTTCTGAAGAGCACACTGTACATGCCGGAAGAATTTAGCTTAGGGGGCATTATTTCTGCTGGGATGCCAACATATATGCCTGGTTTATCAAAATATTATAATTTTTGGGCAATATACTCTTTTTCTTATCAAAACATTTGATAAAAGCTAAAAAATAAGAAAAATATTGAATATGCAGACACATCTTGTTAACTGGATAGCAGAGATGAATTGGTAGAACTACCAACAAAGCAAATTTCCCCTCTAACTGCTCATCTCCGCTGGTTACCGTAGTTGCAACACCAATATTGTACTAGGCTTTAACTGATAGTTAACGATACCTTAATGGTATCTCTAACCCTAATCCACAGCTAACTATATTTCTAACCTAGTCCTAACTTAACCCAGACCACAATAAAAAGATATTGGCTATGTGAAGGCAATGACAAGGTCACTTCTTTCAGCGTTACAAAGGCAGCTGATTGATTGTTCCACACTCCATAGTGATCAGCACTGTCAAATGACAGCCTAATTGTGCAATTAGGAACCTAGGGCCTTCCCTGGTGAGAGTTTTCAGATAGTGTCTTAAAGACATCATATAAAATAGTCTACTTTTCATCTCTTTTTATGCTTTCAGTGAAATCCTGTCTCTGAATGACAGCTGCTCTGTTCACATGCATAAACCTAGTTGCTAACATTCTTTTAACATTTCTGTGGACATTTTTTGAGGTGCAAAAAGCAGGACAGACGTCTTACCATTAGGTACAGTAAGCACATGCCTAGGGGCAGCTTTTCCTATCATATTTTTATGGGCATACATGTTTGTGTCCATAAATTCATATTTACATTGGCACAATAATCTAATACAATACAGGTTAGGGCCAGAAAAACAAGTAAATGCCCAGTTAAAAAAATGATCCTAGCAGGGGTTGATATTTAATGCACTACGGCAACAATGTAATATATTGCAGCTTACTAGTCCTTAGATATAGTGCCTACATTAGTTTTCTTTTTTATTATTTTTCCCTTTATTTTTATCTGATCATTTTGCAAATAACATGCTACAAGTCCTGGGGTGGCTACATTCACTCCCACAATGTATCTTTGTAGGGAGCCATGGATGTCAACCAGGCTGAACTTCAAACTTGTATTCCTCTCTTCATCTATTTTACATGGGGGAATTAGTAGTTTACAGTAGGAAGACAACACTGTTTTATGCTTTTAGTTAAGAATTTCAGTTGATGCAATGTCCTGTGTCAAGGACATTGGATTTCTGGTAAGATTAACTGGTATTTTCTGTACTTGCTAAAAATGTCCTTAACCTGAGAAAATTAAAAACAATGCAGTCACTACATATAAAGACTGGTAAGCTGCAATATGTTATATTCTGTTCTTGGGTTTAGATATCCTTTAAGCTCAAAAATCTTCCTCCAAAGAATTCAAGACAACGTAGACCAATTGGCATTTTCTGACACAACAACAGTATTTACAATGATCATTTTGTGAGTGTTCCTTTGAAAAAAAAAAGATATCTGCATATATTTGTGCATGCATTTTAGGACAAATAAGACCTCTTTTTATTTTACTTTAAAGGCAAAAGCACAAAGATGCTTTCAGCCGGTTCTCTGTCTAACCTATGGCTCAATGTATTTACCGAGCTGTTTGCATGCTGTGTTGTGCTGAATAGTAATCATTTATTTGACAAGACAGGGAAACTGCAGTTAATAAAGTAAAATCAATCAGGCACACAGAGGGTGAGAGGAGGTCTCTTCCAATTATAAGCATATCATAGAGTATCTGTTAGCATCTTGTAATCCAATCTTTAGGCAGACAACAAAGCTGTAAGTGTAGGAGTGAATTAGCCTTATGCACACATTTCTGTGTATAGCGTATGGTATGCATACTTAATCCTCTATACAGTATGCATCCTTAATCTTCTATATTATTTAACATTAATTTGAATTCACAGACATACCTAGATATTTAGTTGCATATGCACAGTACTAACATCTTGCTTTTTTTATAGTTTTACCTCCACTTTCTGTATTTAGCACTTGACCAGTCTTTCTAAATGTGACTGCACAGTCCAGAAGGCACCAGAGTTTGACCATGCTGTACAGATCCATAGAGCACAGGAGTGGAAGGCCAAAGAGCAGAATCATGATACATGTACTGTATGTTAAAACTTTTCCAAGCAAAAATTAGTTACGAATCATAACATATAGTGCTCCATTCAGAAGGCCATGCATGTCCACACAGCATGCACACCTGTAAAATGACCTGAGCCCGAAAGGGACAGGTGCAGCAGCCTGTTCTTCCCTATGGAAGGATGAGGCTGCATACAATTACACTCAGTCACAGGCACACTCAAACCTACACATGCGTACGGGTCATGGTGGCCCCACTTGGACGCAGACAGTGTGCATCCAAATGCAGGCACCTGCACTGATGTGCAGGTTTGGGTGTGCATGTGATCCCATGTGATTGCATGCAGCCGCTCGCTCCCCCGCAGTTATAAGCAGCACCTGTCCCTTCTGAGATCCAATCATTTTACAGGTGTGCATGCTGCATGGATGTGCACGCCCGCCTGAATGAGTCCTAAAGAGAAATAAAAGTGTGAGATTTCAAATGTGCTTTAAGTTGATGTCACTTTCTGTACCTCCACAAGAATCCATCGACTGAAGAACCCAGGACAGTCATAATCCTATCTACAACAATAGTAGTATAGCAGCAGTAAACCAGCTATCTGATCAAGCTCATGATTGCTACATGCTGGCTGCAAATGAGTACATATGAAGTATGTATATACATTTGATAACGCTTGCGTAACTAAAAGAGTTTAAAAAACATTATGTATCATCTATCCAATACATAAATGAAGAAAATATATAGAAAAACACCATAGGGGTTATTCACCAAAGTGCCAAAGTATTTAGCTGAATAATCCTTAGGCTAACTTCAGCTGTAGGCAGGCTTCGGTTCAGCTGAGTGAAGGGCTGCTGTGCATGCTATTCACAATAACCCATACAGCTGAAGTAAACAGTCGAGCCGAACACACGCGCTGCGGCTCGACACAGCCAGACACCCAGCCGGAGCGGGGAGAATAGTCTGCCGAAGTAGACCAAATCCCTAGCAAGTTGTCAAAAAAGTTAATAATTTTTAAAAAAACAGTGCGGGTTCCACCTCCCAATTTATACCAGACCCTAAGGTTAGGAATGTTAGGGCTTGCTCCACCCATTTGTTTTCATGCCATGACAGCTCCATGTCCTCAAATTGCATGTAAACAAATGGGCGGCATGACTCCCATGACGGGGTGAAGAGCACCCCACGCAGTTTGGTTTTTCTTTTTTGTTTACATGACAGTTTTCATTCTGTTTGCTACCACTAAGGTAAAAATAGCCGTACAGGGCTGCAGTGAAGAGGCTTCGGCTGCCTTCACTTTGGTTCGGTCATTCATTTGGCTGCCTTTGGCAGCTTAGTGAATAACCCCCTATATATTCCTGCTAATGGAATTTGTTTTACAGTGATTCAAATGAGTAACAATGAACTTACTGGGCCTAAGAAAAGATGTGGGGCAGAAGGTGGGGTAGGGGACAGGGATAATAGCAGCATACATAGCGCACAGTGCTGAAACATATTTAATGGTTGTAGTATGCACAGAAATTGTGCCAATGGTCATGGCACAATGTTGCTGCTTGAAATGTTTTAATACCAATCCAAAATATGGGGCTTACAGTAGCAAAGGAATAAATGCCCCACGACCAATCTGAGAAAAAAATGTCCCTGCTTCGGTGTTATCACTGGAAGAAAAAAATGCCCTGGCATCGATGGTGTTACTGGAAAGAATGACGCTGCATTGTTGTCAGTGGGAGTTAAAAAAGCTGACAAAATCCTGCTGACCAAACAACTCAGAACCTCTGCCCCTTCCTATCTTTGTAGATGTTACACAGCACGCTCTTCACCACAATCTTTACCCGCTGATTATCCAGCAACAAGTATGTCCAGAAAGTGAACATTCCAGGGCATTACTCTTCTGCTATTCCACCTTGGCATGCAGCATGTGCCCCATAAAAGCCAGTGACATCATTGGTAAAGGCCGTCTGCACAATGGAATGTGTGTGGCCTTACTGCCTGCATCCTGGATACCAATGACACTGGATTGCTGGGTAGTTGATCCAGCTGCCAGTGCTTAAAGAGACAAAATTAAAGGGGCACAGGGGAACTGGGAGCCAGAGTTAGTCTTAACATATCAGAAACAAGGGAGCACAACCCTGAGATGGAGGGCTGAACAGAGCTGATGGCAAGCCAGCAACCTAACCAAAAATCTGTTTTGTAAGGACAATGTCAGCAAGTTCCCAGGTATAGTATTGTTTTTACATTCAGCACACAATATACAGAGAGCTTCTGATGGAAGTTGTAGTCCTCCAGTTTATAATATGCAGTGTGTAGCACATGTACTCCATCAGTAGTATGATTTGCGTATGCTTGGCACAGTGCTGATGTGCTGAGATCAGCACATTGCACTGTTTACTTTTTTTGTTAGAACTTTATTGAAACACAAGTAACAAGTAACATTTCATTAAGTTTTAAGGGCACAGCACAGTGCAATGCGGTGTACCACATTGCAGCTGTCTGCTCGGAAAAAACTTGGATTTAAAGGTGTGTCGGCAGGTTGCTGTCATCATAGTAATTGATTGACAATCAAGGAGGAAAAGTGTTTGTTTGAAAGCTACATTGTAATAACAACAACAACAAATAAATATATGAATACATGAGTAGTTGAAAAATGTACAAACATAGCAAAGTACATGCTTTTCTTTAAACAGCAAATGCTATGTAGATGATGGCACTGATTATCCAACTGATTAGCTCTAAAAAAATATATCTGAACCTAATCAATATTTCCATGGTACACACCTTATAATTCCACAGTCACAAGACATGAACAGGTTATTGCATGTGGTGTAGGGGATCACCTGGGCGAACCCAAATCCACCCATACCTCAATCCCTCATGTAACCAAGACAACACCATTTATTAATCATATAAAGCAAAAAATATATATTGGAGAAAAAAAAAATCATAATTATAAACAATAAATAACCAGAAATGGGATCCAGGTCCTGAAACCAACCAATTGTGATCTGCAATGCAGCCTCCCACCCCAGGATACTGCCTCGGGGACTTTGCCATTCAAAATATGAAATTATTCTTACCATGGCCCGTTGCCACAGGGATGCCATATCTGAGATGGCTCCCTAATCTCAGTTGAGCATTAACATACTGTCCTTTAAAGACCCTAATACCCTCTCCAGCTGCAGTGACAATAATAGAGCAGGGTTAAAAAAAAACACACACAAGGCACATTGCTCCAACACTGCTAACTCCATCCATGCTGGAATATTTTCTTCCAACAACTCTTTCTATTCCCCCCTATAACTAGTGATGGGCTCGGGTGTGTTCACAGCTCCACGTGCCGAGCCCGCCAGGAAGCTGACGGCGCCGCAGCGCCAAGCACGGAGACATTTCCCGATCTCTGCAGCTGCTGACCGGGATAATGTCTCAGTACCTGTGATTGGCGCTGTGGCGTTGTCAGCTTCCTGGCGGGCTCGGCACATGGAGCTGCGAACACGCCCGAGCCCATTATTACCTATAACCAATCAGGTATATGCCTAACTTTTTCAACCCCATGCTCTGGGCCTCACTATAAAATGCATGCTACTATTCTTTTTTTAATAGTTTAAAGCGATCTGGACTCAAATGTTCAAAGTAACAACAGTGAAGAAGTTCCCCTGCCTCCACTAAAATCCCCTTGCCATATCTCACATACAAAAAAAGTTAGGCAATAAAATGTCACTACTGAGTTCAGATGAGTTGTTTTATCATGGAGAACAGTCTAAAACCTACCTTTTAGGCTTGAGTTTTATTACAGAAGCATTATGTAGAGAGACAAAATAGCACAGCATAGGCTCCAGCAAGCATAGACTTCCATTGCACTTGTAAGGAAGTTTTAGGAATCTATCTGCAGTGGATTACATAGAGCTGAGATTAAAATAAATGGAATGCACTTTCAGACACAGTTGCAATGTTTACCGAATACCATCGACACTTTACAGACTGATTTCAATTGCTTTGTGAAACTGCTCTTTAAATTACCTTTCCCTACTCTTCAGAATAAAAACATTTTCAAATGATCACAATTATAAATGATCTTCATTTCTCTCAAAGGTTGTACTTTTATTTAACAATTATTGCACATGCTGCTAAAGAAAAGTTCTGTCAGATCCTGTTGAGAAAGACTTCACAATTATCAGTCATCTCCGGTGGGAAATTATTCTACAACTTTGAGAGAAAAAAAATCTAAGAGCTGTATAACCCGATACCTGTATGATACAATAAGAAATTGAGGCCCCAAGGAAAGAAGTATTAGTAGATTGGACACATAATTGGGATTTGGATTTTCATATCTTCAAGGAATAGGTCACATTAAAGCAGTCAGGCCCTAAACCATTTATACATTCTCATAGATTTTTTTTTTCACATGGAAAAAACCTGCTGTCTGCTATTAAAGGCACAATAACCTCAAAAAGTATTTTTCATTTTATCCAGTTCAACGAAATGTATGTACTGGCCAATTAGTGCTTTCATTCTATGGTTTATAGACAAATTAAGGGAGTGTATCTTCTGATCTCTTCCATGTTTTAACAACCATGGACCTGGCTAATAAAAGATAACTGATTTTAACAGTTTGGTAAAACATCAGGCCGCTGATGTATTTCCAAAAAAGTAATATAAAAGTGAACCTTTTTATAGAATAATTTCAACTACCTGGTCAATAGGGCTTTATTGCACTCCTGACATCCTCCAACATTCAAAACTTGCACTAAGTCAGGATTTTTGGACACAACTATATACAATAAATCACATTGAATGTTCAGAATAGTGCTGAACTCACATTGTTAACCTTGTTACTAAGGCTAAGTTTGAAGGCTGGCCGAAGGCTAGCCTGGATTTGTGGGAGGAGCCTGTGCCTTTAAAGTCGGCACGGCTCACAGGGGATTCACGTCGGCGGGGCACGAACGTCATCTCTACTTCCGGGTTTGTGACGTCACATACGGGCTCTCCACGAGACGGAGGGTTTTACAGTAACCGGGCTCTCCTACTTCGCTCACGAGTGATTTCGGGGATTTACGAGCGGATCTTGCTGTGTCTGTTTGTGGAGCTGTGTGTGGGAAGGTGAGGCAGGCAGGCAGGCAGGGAGGGAGGGAGGGGGGGGTTGTGTCTCGGAGGAGTTTCATTACGTGCAGTTCCGGGTTGGCCACTGGGGGTCAGCACTGCCCTGCACGTGGCTTAATGTTTGCTTAGCTGTAATTTCTGTGTTGTGCGTTCTTAAAGGGGTATTCCCGTGAAGTGTGTGAGGGGTTGTAATTACTTTTCACCGGTTATTTTTGGGCATGTCTTGCGTCAGTTCATACAGTACATGCTTACCGTAGTTGGTGTTTCTCTCGCATCGGTTAGCTCACGACGTTAATATAAAATAAAACAAAAAAAAAAAAAAAAAATGAAAATGATACAAACGTACACGAGAGTTTGGGTAGACAACTTTGCAGTGAGGACATACATACATGCATGCATACTGTCATCAGTGGGTGTGTTCGTTTCAGGCACGGATGCCGCCACACTCTTGGACTCGTTACATACGTCATACGGTCTGTTTTCCACGATTCCTATTCTTATACATTACCTGCCACGCCTGCAGGTACGTTAGCCCGCAGTATTCGTTTATAATTGATCTGTCACGTCGCGGATTCAAACTCGGGCTCGTTTTCTCATACGTCAGTGGAAACGGCACACACACTTCATGTCAGCCTCGTTGGCACTCACATACGTTCCAAACACGCTGCATGGTGGGGGGGCGTTGAGTCTGTCACCTTGTCTGCCTAGCATGGGGGCGGCAGGGCGCACGTGTCTTAATTTGTTTTGTTTGGTCGTTTCAGCAGCCATGTCTCAACCTTCGGATATTGAGGAGTTCGCGTCCTTGCCTCCATCTCCGGGCGGAGGGTCCGAACAGGGCAGCATCCCATCCCTTGGGTCGTGGACAGTGCCAAGGCTGACGGCTGAACTGTTAAGAAGAGGCATTCCGTTTGCGGCTACTGCCCGGAAGGCGAAACTGTTCAAGTTACTTTTCCCTAGTACAGCACCTGCTGGACCTTCCACGAGTGGTGACAGTACTTCCATCAACGCTTCGTTGGTGCAGGTTCATGCTGTGCTGACCACTCTCACGACTTCCATTCAGGACTTACAAACCCGGATGGAGGTGATGGAGAAGCGTCCTGACCCCATTGAAAGCCCTGCACAGGTGCCCATTGATTTACAAGTTCTTTTGCAGGTTTTCGAGCGATTAAACATTCCGGTTGCGGATCACAAGATAGATGGGCCTGCAGAAGTGATCACATTTTTGGGGATCTCCTTAAATTCGCGTGAGATGTCTGCTAGTCTGCCCCAAGAGAAGCTCGACAGGATCAAATTGGGTATTCGTTCCTTGGTTATTTCCCAGGTTTGTACCAAGAGGGAGTTACAATCCCTTTTGGGCATGTTAAATTTTGCCATGAGGATCATTCCTCAGGGTAGGTCGTTCATTTCCAGATTGTTGGTGCTATTACAGGAAACACGCGATTTGGACGCATCAGTGCATCTAAGTGCCAACGCCCGGGCAGATCTGTTCATGTGGGACAGATTTCTGAGCGGGTGGAATGGCATTTCGATGTTTGTTCCTAGGGCCACGGTAAATTCTCCACGCGTGTTTTCAGATGCAGCAGCCTCGGTAGGCTTCGCTGCCATTTTTGGCTCACATTGGTTGGCCGGCTTATGGCCCACGGAGGTGCTACAGATGCCGGGTTTTTCTCAGACTTCGGCATTGTTTGAGATATATCCTATCGTAGCAGCTGCGGTAGTTTGGGGGCAAAGGTGGTCGGGTCACACGGTGGTTTTCCACACTGACAACATGGCGACCGCGGAGATCATCAACAAGGGTAGATCCCAGTCTTTAATCATCATGTCTTTCATGCGCAGATTGACCTGGATAGCTCTGGAGCAGGGGTTTCATTTTCGTGGTTTGTTTGTGGAAGGGGTGAGAAACGTTTCGGCCGATGCTTTATCTCGTTTTGATTTTTCACGTTTTTTCTTACAGAATCCAGGGGCGGATACGGTGGGCACCCCGGTACCGGACTGGCGGTTGCTGGTATTGGACTAGAATCTCTGCTGGTGGTCGCCAGTTCTCTCATTACAAGATCTTTGTCTAGCAGTACTTTGAGAGCGTACCACAGAGCGTGGGAGGTTTTCGCCAAGTTTCGGGTGGCTTGTCCTAGGGGTAATACCGGTCGGGTCAAGTACATGGTGGCCTTCGTGTCTTACTGTCACTCAGTTATGGCCCTATCTCACAACACGATCAGGCTGTATTTGGCAGGGGTGCAGCATTTTTTGGCACTTCAGGATCCGGATAGACCCTCCATATTTGCTGCCCACCCTATCAAGGCCATCCTCAGGGGTATCCAGAAGAGTCAGGCCACGGTCAAGTTGATCCGTCGGCCTATCACGGGGGACATCTTTCGCAGACTGTCAGAGGTTCTTTCGCTTTCACCTTTCGGGGTTCTTCCCAGTCTGGTGCTCAAGTCAGCCATGTATTTGGCGTTCTATGGGTTTTTGAGGCCTGGGGAGGTAACCCAGGCTAGACAGGGGGCGGTGGTTCTCTGCAAGGGCGATTTAGTTAAGGTGGGTGTTAACTATCAGCTACAGCTACCTCACGACAAAACCCGGCAGGTGGGTCCCGGGCACTTAGTCAAATTCTTCCAAACTGGGAACGCTTGGTGTCCAGTGACAGTTCTTGACGGTCTCTTTTTGGCTCTTAGTCGCCACAAGTCAAAAGACCCCTTACTCCCGTTCCCCATCAGGCCACTTTCGTCTAGCCAATTCGTGAAACACATTCGCATCCTGTTGGCTAACATGGGTTTGAATCCAGCACAGTTTTCCGGGCATTCATTCCGCATTGGGGCAGCGTCCGCTGCTTCCAAGCAGGGGGTCCCGGCACACATCATCAAACACCTTGGTCGCTGGAGTTCGGGCTGCTTTGTCCGATATATTCCGGAGCCACAGGCAGAGCTGGCACGAGCTTTCGGCAAGTTGGTGGGTTAGCAGGTTAAGGCACAGTTCCTACCCTTCTCAGTTGGTTTTTGCCCCCTTTTAGGCATACTGACCTGAGAAGGCCAAGGCACACCACAGGCCATTGGGGGGGGCGAGGGGGGGGCGGCAGGGTATCACTTACTTGTTAAGGCTCGGACCACAAATGCTCTATTTTGCAGTTCTTATTTGTGGCTCACCAGACTATCGCAAGATGGTATTATGCATTTGGCTATTGATAATGACAAGGTCGATACATTCCATCAGAGCTGGACTGTATCGATCCTGTTTAAGGATTATTCTAACTAGGAAGTTTAATTTGGTCATTTGATGTTCTCCTGGTGGTTACCACCCCTTGCTATCACTTGCTCTTTTAGCATTTGCGGATATAGACCAGACTATCGCAAGATGGTATTATGCATTTGGCTATTGATAATGACAAGGTCGATACATTCCATCAGAGCTGGACTGTATCGATCCTGTTTAAGGATTATTCTAACTAGGAAGTTTAATTTGGTCATTTGATGTTCTCCTGGTGGTTACCACCCCTTGCTATCACTTGCTCTTTTAGCATTTGCGGATATAGTTATGTATGATTCTTTCTTCCATTTTTGTTTTAGTGTGGTACTTCCTTCACTGCCTACTCTTTTTCTTTTCTCTCTTTCTTCTCTCTCTCTTCCTTTATTTTTCTTTGTCCTGTCTTCTCCCCTCTTTCCCTCTCTTAACATCTCCTCTCTTTTGTGTATTTTCCTTTCTTAGTTTTACAATGTTTCTTATAGTTTGTTTTACTCTCCATATGGTGTTTTTCTAAAGAGCTTATAAGACAGAAGAAATGCATATAGATCTGCATGGAGATCAGGATTGTTCCATACTGGCTATGAGAGTCATAAGCAGTGCATTTACCTTATTGCCATTAGCTTTTATCCTGATTGTGATTTCTCACGTTGGAGTTGTTGTGTCTTCAACCTGTCTTCCAGAGTTTGTTGTGTACTCTATGTTAACTAGTTAAAACCAATAAAATCCAGTTTGAACAAAACTTGCACTAGGTGTGGGTGCCTATATGTGTTGAAGAATGTTTCAAGTAGGTCTGCCTTGCAGTATCAGGATGGTGACGCAGGAGACTTGCCAGTACATTTGGTACCTCTACTCAAGTAGAGTAGGATAACGCACAATCTCATGCAAAGTGGTAGCCAGTACAGGGGCAGTCCAAGAGCACAGAATCAGAATCCGGAATCAAAGTCGTAAAACGTAGCAGAGGTCGGGGGAAGGTAGCAAAGTATCTGGGCCATGGAGTAAGCCAGGGGTCCATAACAGGAACCAGAACAGGTATAACGCTAGGCACTGAAAGGATAGGCTTAACAATAACCAAGAGCAGAATGATTCACCCGTCCTGCTTATATATCTGTTGGTTATGAGATTACATCATTTCCAAGGGCGGCCCACTTGCTTGAAGAGGTGTGCACTGTCCCTTTAAGAGGCAGTCCAATACGCATGTGTGCCTCCTCCTTCTGGGCTTTGGGAAGAGCAGACATAATGAAGCAGCAGCCATCAGGCTCAGCGCAACAGAGAGCAGCCCGCCCAGTCTCTGGCTGCACAAGGAGACCACCTAATGGCGTGGGACCCTGCGGGAGGTAACAAGTAAGTCCTCACATGCAGTGAGTAATGGTATTCTGACTCTGATTGTTGTATTAGTGATTTATCCCTTGCTGAGACCTCTATGCATGGCCTGTACAAGCAGATATAATCACTGTGTACAATCCTTATTAGATAGCTGAACTCACCAAATACCTTTACATCCATGAAGTGCTTTATTGCATGCAGCAGGTTACAACAGACAACAGAATACAGTAGATGAATGAACAGACAGTATTTGAAGGTTAAGGATGATAATGTTAACAAGCTAGCATATACATGTGTCCCTGCTATAGGCAGCCATGACAACAAATGACTACTTGGAGAAGAAGGGGGAAATACATCATAAATGGGAGGAAACACAGAAAACATGGTGTGATAACCAAAATACCCACAAGATCGCAGTATAAAAACCAGCTATACAACTGCTATAATACATGGCTTAAGGAAGATTAGCTATGTGATTCTCATTTCACATTAATATAAGTATTAGCCATAACTATGCATTGTGTCATATTTTTACAACTGTGTAACAGCAGAAATGATCCACCCATACAGGCCCTGCTGCCATCTCTAAATAGGTGCCACCCAATGGAGGTGTACCAAGCACTCAAGGATATTAACACTGCACCAGACCCTTATGAGCTAGACAGTCAAAATTGGATTTAAGAGAAAAATGCACCAATGTTCACATATTTAAAGGGGCTGCCTGTTGCATTACTGAAACTTTGATAAAAAATGTATGGTGACACATACATCTGTGAGTTTTCAGACCTTCCATACAATAGTGTCTTCTCTCACATTGGAAAGTTCTAGATAGCTTGTCTTCTATAACAAAAAAAAACAGTTTGTTATTAGATAAATCAATGTTTACATTGAGCATCTGTGCCTTAAATGTGCCTTTTAAAATAATAGGTCAAGGAAGTTCAGAGTTTTACTGGGTAGTCTATAGCTGAGGGACAAAAGCAACATCTAAACCTGCAGCTAGGACAGTGGCAATGATCCAAACTGACATATCAATAACAATAAGGTGCAGCTGACGTGTAATCTATATAACCTATTTCACAGTACTCTGTCTCTAAAACCACTCTGCAGCACTGTCTGCAGCTGTTCATGCTGCAGCTTCTTCAGAATTCCCCAGAAACCTGCTCTAGGTCTTTTAATGTTTAGAGACTCTTGCACTCTACCTACTCTTTCTAAGTGCTACTGGACACTTCCTCTAAGGTCATGGCTGGGTAAGCTATTTAAACTGTGCAGTGCATTTTGGAGGTACCCAAACACAGACCTCTTTGATTATCTGTTCCCAGACTGAGTATCTGTTCTTCCTGTTGTCAGCTGTTGCCACTCTGAGTATAACCAGAGACTACAACCTCTGAACCATCTTCAGCAAAGCCCATCATCCCCTGCAAGCTGCCAAACCACAAGCAGTTCTTTGGACCCTGTACCTCTGCCATTTTTAAGTCCTACATTCAAAGCATATAATGAACAAGAAATTAGTCACTCGTCAATAAATATCTGTCCATACCACTGTTCCTGTGACTGAAAATTCCCCACATAAACATTACCCTTTATATGACATAACTCTTACCACAATACAGCATTATACCTTTGATACTAAAAAAGTGGATCTAAAACACAGTATATAAAAGGAAAACACTCACAGATCCATGCAACTATTTCAAAGAAAGTATAGAACTTGAGCTATCTGACAACATCTTTGCATTGGAAGTGCTGAATAGTACAACTCTTATGTAATTAACCATTTACAGCTGATGAGAGGTTGTCAGTTGAGTGGATGAAAATATATTCCCTGAGGGTCAGAATATTATTTTAAATAGATCTAGCTTTCATAAGTTCAGAATCCTTATGTCCACCCACAAATTCTACATCTAACTATAAAGATCATTCTAGGAATTAAACTCAAATTCAAGATGGTTTGCAGAGCTCAGGATTTTGTAAGACCCTCAGTAGCTCCATGGGTACATCAGGTATGAAAAGGCATCTTCCCTAAGCGCTGTCTACTTAATCTGTCCTTGGATGTATACGCAGGGCTAACAATTATGTTTTGCTATTGCTAACCACAGTAAGCAATGCAAATCTGACCTGTATTATTATTGCACTTTATTTAGTTTTTTTTATTAAATAAGACAACATTTATGATGGCATATGGTGTTTTATATATATGTTTTAGGCTAAAAGAAAGTGACTATACAGTATGTCACATGAAGGAATTGTATAATTATAGATGCAATGATAATGAGGTCTGATGACCTCAAACTGAGTGGGGATAACGGGGAAGTTGGTTATTCACAGTGCCATCCTTATTTCCCCAAAATTCATAAATCTGTTACAAAATGTTCAGAATCAGATGTCTATGCAGCACAAAGGCAACAGAGCAGACTGAACACCTCCACATTAGAATAAAGTTCAGCTAAAGACATGAAGCAGGCCATCATAAATCCCATTAGAGGAGAAGTATTAGGAGAGTTAGGCTGCCCAAACACCACCTTGCGATCATCGGACGACTCTTTTCGTCCGATGATCGAACCGTCATACGATTTTCGCACGGCGGCCCCATCCTGCCCTGATTATTGCAAGGTTGGATCAGCGGTAATTAGAAGAAAGCACCTGGACAAATTGCGGTAATCGCCCGCACGTATTTTCGTATGTGCATGTGCAGAGTAAATCGTATGAATTTTGACGTATGGAAACGCCACCAGCCTTGTGGAAATCGTATGTTTGATCAAAGTTTTCTAACCTGCTGGTTAGTCAAAAGTTGATCGATTGTACAGTATTTGCGGTTGTACACTGCCCATCAACCTTACGAATATCGGACGTAAACGCGATTGCATACGAAAATCGGACGATATTCGTAAGGTGTATGGGCACCTATAGAGCCACCATATGACACTGCAGCTGTCACACGCTAGCTCTACAGGTCAAGAGCTGAGTGATCTAGAACCGCTGATCGTTCAGCTCATGCTCTTTTCCCTTCAGAGAGTGGTGACTGTAAGCCACTGCTCCCCTCTCTGTTACTCCAGCACTCAATGAAGGGATAGACAGGGGAGGGGGATGTCACACCTGCCTCTGGCTCTAGAAAGGCAGAGCCAGCTGTCAATCAGGGAGTGAGGTGGATCCCGACAACATTATCCGGATCTTTCCCAGCTGCAGCTGAGCTCTGAGCTGTCAGCAAATAGTGGGCAGTAGCCTCAGAGATGCTGACTTTGGGTGACAGGATGACATTAGTAAATGCACTTCTTTTATTTTATTGTGTCTCTTGATTGTGTACATCCTACATATGCACCACTTCTCTGACTTGTTTAGGGCTTACCCCAGGACCATCATTGCAGGACACTGCAATTATGTAAGGACTGGAATGTGGAACCACAGCACGAGATGGGGGACAAAAGCATCCAATACTTCCAGAAGTATTGATTGTCAAAGCTTCTGATGGAGGCTAGAGTTAGGGACATGGGACACTGGAGAGGTGATACTGCTGTGTTATGTTTTGCAGAGAACAGCTGTTTGACAAATATATGGGGCAATGACAAGGTCAATTTAACATACAACTGGGAATATATTAAGCCATGGTATGACCACTAAAATATCTTGCTGTTACTAGGTTTATGAAATTTCCTACGGAGGAGAAGGAATTTAGAGAGACTGTGAAAGAAACTTACATTGTAAGTTTATACAATAAAATTATTTCCAAATATGGCCAGTAAATTTTCCAATGAAATATGTATTAGTAATTACTAAATATGCTTAATTCATTTTAGACCCAGCAAATATCTATAGTGCAAAAAAATGATATTCTGGAAAAGGATTGTACAGTGTAAATGACACTTTAATGAAGAGTATCAGAGCATTTGGTATTCAAGGATATGAAAATGTAAATTAATTCAGTTATTTATGCATGTATATCAGATGGTAGAAGAGCCTAATAAAGAATAATGCAGAATGACAATGTGTTTGTTTAATAGTTAATTAAGAAACATAGGTTAACTAGAGTTATCATATTTTAATATCCTGGATCATAGAACAGGGTGGAAATATTGAGAAAAGACAAATATTATCGTACATAACAGGGTTTGTAATGTTTTTAATTACTTTTTAATCTTTCTAGCTATTGAAGACCCTTTTTTATTCCAGTCGGGGCAGGGAAAGTGTTACACGCATGGTCTCTGGCTTGTGGTCATAGATCTTCTCAAGGGCGATTATTAAATCTGTATACTGAGGCATAACCTCAGTGAAAAAATATACCAATCTTCCTGTGACATGATGTAAGCAATTAGATGTGCAGTCACCTATAATCCTTTAATTTTACTGCATAGTAGTCATTGGGTCTTCTTTGTCAAACCTATAAGATAAGCATGCACTGTCAATACTGAGAGCCTCAAAAAGGTAGATGAACATTCAATAGTAATACCATCAATAGTAATAAAGGACAGAAAAACAGGACAAATTCAGTAGAAATGGCAACAGAATGGTCACTCAGGACACAGGCAACGTTCAGCTGCTCAGTCACAATGCTACTTGCTATACTATCGGTGACTTAAGCATATACCTGTTCAGTGTAAAAAACGTTGATGTGGCTTCAGAGTGTGGAGTACCATAAAAACACTGCACTGCAGGGTGCTATAAAGGGAAACAACTTTTGCCAAGAAAAGTCAGGCTGGGCTATCCCGTTCCACTTTCTGCAACTCCCAATTGGACATTAAGGCTTCATATGAAGGACCAGTGCTGGTCCTGCATTGTATGTGTTGACATTGAAGTGCCCAGCCACATTCTGGGGCAAGAGCAAAGAGTGCCTGAGTGCTGGCTTTTGCAGGTCTGTAAAGCAGGTGTCAGGGCTGGAGTAACGGGCCAGGTGTGGAACCCCTTGGCAGGGACGAACAAAGTCCAAAAATCGCAGTACAAAAGGATAGTCCAATCGGGGAGTCAGGTCCAGTTCCGGGTCGTGGCGGGCAGCAGAAATCGTAGTCGAAGGGTCAAGCAAAAGGGTCGGTAGCCGGGAAGTCAAATCAAACAATGGGTTCACAGGAGGGAGCTGGGTGTTCACCATGAGGTAGAATAACTCAGCAATGAGTCAAAGCTCTGACCAGCTTTAAATAATCAGGGAACCCAGTACCGCCCCCTGGCTGTCAAGGAAACCAGGAAGCTTCCCCTGTCAGAGTCCAGTCACAAGGCTGAGGGCAAGTGGTGAAGGCTGAAGTCCTCCCCCAGCCTGAGTAGCACCTGTGGCATGGAATGGCGTGCGTGCGCACTATGCTCGCTCGTCCACGCATGCGCGCGCGGCTTGCGCACTGGTCACACCAGCGTCAGATGCCCTGCCAGGGGGAGGAGGAGCTACCCGTGCCCGATGCCCGCGCCTGCGAACCTGACAAGGAACGGCCCCCCTGGGTCCCTGACAGCAGGGTAGTAAAGATTTACACTCTAAGAACATGCCCTAGACAAAACCAGCAATATATTCTGCATGGGCTGGGGGGCACAATTTGTATAATTAATTATTTGCCTGGAGTTTGATATTGTAATTCTCACGCCAATGTGTAAATGTAGCCGTAGCCACTTGGCCTTTTGGCCCTGGTACCTGTGGAAGAAAACAAAAATTGAATTCACCGCCTGCCAAGAGGTAAGTTTAGCAACCTTGTCCGAAGTGGGGTGACTCCTTAAATTTAGTTCTGGTGGACTGTAACAGTCCATGCTGATTTGATATTCTGTGATCATTTGGTTTCGCCTAAGTACTCTGTTATTATTTGCATTTACCTGGCTGTGACCGTGCCACAGAGCAAAGCAGCCAAAAATAGTGAGTTATAAATAGGTGTGTCTTCCTAACCAATCACTAGGAGGTTCATAGCCAGTGGTGCATGTTGGTGGAGGACATACATTTTCAGGGCTGACTATGTGAGATTATATCTTCCCCCCGGGCCTCCTGCCTGGGGGAAGGTGCATGACGTGATGTGTTCTATGTGCTGTCTGAATAGAGACCCAGTCAGGGTCTGCAGTTGTCCTAACAGTGAAAGGTGGGATGGAGATCCAGGGAGGAACATTGTTGAAGGTGCATGAGAAGCCAGGATTGGGCTTGGACCTTGCAGAAGTCTGGTGTCGTGCCTAGGGAATTCTGTGTTATGTCTGCTAACCAGGTTCTGCAATACACAGTGTTACTGCAATCAGTTAAAAGGCCCTGCACCATGAAGCTGGGCAGTGGTCGGTGAGTCTGGAGTTTGTGTTGTTCTGGGTGTCTCTAGCCCTTTTCCCTCTCTCCCATGTGAGCTGTAAAACTATGAATAACTCTTAAAGTGACGGCATCCAACTTTACATTTGCATCCCACAACTGGCTCAACCGGACTCACCCCTGAGGTGAAATATCAGCCCACCCTGTCTCTAAAATCCCCCACATACTCCTAGGGATCTTGGGGGTGCTACATAAGTATTTAACTTTTTTTCCACAGAATGTTGCAGGCTGGATGTTTTTAATACAAGTTAGAGGGTAACTTTAAATGTGTGTGGGCATATGAAATGTCAAATGTATTGACAAAATCCATCCAATTGGATACTTAGGAAAGATGTAATTAGCTGTAAATGGATTTTAGAGCACATACTACAGTCCTTTTAAATGTTCTTATTTTTGTTAGATATGTTCTTTGCAAATTATGCCATACTGTTGTAAGGTATCAATCTAGAGGGTTAGGGATGCGTTGCTTATTTTTTAATATTTAGGTTGTCTTATTTACTAAGGTAAAAAAAATAGTCAGATTTACTGCATAGTAACCCATGAAAGTATTTTGGATTTAGAATTTAGACTCTCCTTCACCTCCAAACTCCTTGAACGCCTCATCTACAACCGCCTGAGCTTCCACCTTATTGATTACATACACAATATCTTATTGATTCCTTACAGTCCAGCTTTCGCCCCCAACACTCCACTGAAACCACCCTCCTAAAACTCACTAATGACTTACTAAAACAGCTAAAAACAATGGCCACTACTCCTTACTCTTGCTATTATACCTTTCTGCTGCTTTTGACACAGTCAACCACCCACTACTCCTCAAAAAACTCCACTCGCTTGACCTACAAGACTCTGCTCTCTCATGGTTCTCCTCCTACCTATCTAAGCACCCCTTTAGTGTAACCTACAAATCTACCTCTTCCTCTCCTCTTCCCCTTTCTGTTGGGGTCCCCCAAGGCTCTGTCCTTGGACCCCTTCTCTTCTCTATCTACACCTCCTCTCTTGGTCAGTTGATCACCTCACATGGCTTCCAGTACCATCTCTATGCTAATGTCACTCAAATATAGCTCCCAACTCTACAACTCACCTCCTCAGTCTCCTTACGTATCACTAACTTACTAACTGACATATCAGTCTGAATGGCACAACACTTCTTAAAACTCAATGTTTCAAAAACTGAGCTCATGGTGTTCCCTCCCCCCTGTGCATCCTCCCCCAACTTTTCGATCATAATTGAGAACACAACTATCCAACCCTCCCCGCATTCCAAGGTGTTAGGTGTCATCCTTGACTCGGACCTCACCTTTCTTCCCCACATCCAATCCCTATCTAATCCTGCCATATTCACCTTTGTAACATCTCCGAAATATGCCCCTTCCTCACCAGTGAAACCACAAAGCTGCTCGTCCACTCACTTGTTATCTCTCGTCTTGAATTTTGGCATACCTCTACACAGACCATCCCCCCTTCAGTCTATCATGAATGCTGCTGCTAGACTTATCCAGCTAACCAAACACTCAGTATCTGCAAACCCCCTCTGTCAATGCCTCCACTGACTTCCAATAGCCCAAAGGATAAAATTCCCCATAAAATCTTAACCCATATGCGGCCCCCCTCCCTTGTGAATGACTAAGGGGATAAATAACGATAAATAAAAAGTCCAGACTTTTAGGCCTCATTCACATGACTAACAGCCGGCCCGTACAGATTCATGCTGCGTGCATGGCCGTATCGGGCCACTCCCGGGAAAGATAGGTGGTGCATGTGATTGCATGCAGCAGCCTAATCTTCTCGATGGGAGTATGCGGCTGTATGCAAGCAGGGACACCCTCACCCACATGGACGTGCAGTTCGCGTGAGTGTATGGCCGCATACTTACATAGAGAAGAACAGGCTGCTGCGTAGAAATCACACGCAGCACCTGTACTTCCCGGGAGTGGCCCGATACGATGCACGCAGCACAGATCTGTACTGGTCGGCTGTTAGTCGTGTGAATGTGGTCTTAGGGAAAATACTTTAATTGATATAAAAACGCAACAAAGGATTTTGACAATTCCTTTATTGTAAACCACCCAAAAAAAATGGATTCACCGATGTAATCCTAGGGTCAATCACGACGACCACCATTGTCTATGACGATGACTAGACGAAATTTAAAGAAATAAAGAAATAAATAGAAATAATTTTTTTTAAAGAAATGACGCCCGCTGACCCATCTGCTTGCATTCTGACAGATGCCGGCAAAATATAAACAATTGTGCGGAGCTAGCGGTGACAGCTAGCCAGCTCCACCCAACTGTTTACATTTGTACGGCACCTGACAGCTGAGCCATGATTGGGCAAAGTCATCATTACTTTGCCCAATCATGGCTCTCACAGTTCTCTGTGCCATGATTGGGCAAAGTGTTGCACCTGACCTGTGGTGCGATGCAAGGCTTTACCCAATCAGGGCTTCACAAGACTGTGCCAAACACACGAGCTAGCGATGTTCAAGTCCAACCACACATACTGAAATATTGATTTTGGATTTACACTTTAACTGAATAAAGTTAGCCATACGCAGCTCAAATTTTGGCTGATCCCTGCTAAATAGACTATAATTCGTGTAATGGGTGGCCCTGTCAGCACCACCAGGCTCAATAAAAGTCTATTTAAAAACAGACTGAGCCAGTTTGAAAATTCTTGTCCGAACAGTGACTGCATCCTAACACATTCTGCGGCTGCCTAAACACAATAGCCAACAGTGATTGCTACAACCATGCTTTTTATTGTGGATGGGGAATCAAGTGGTTTTCACTTGTGCAGCCTGCAGGCTGATGAGAAAAAAATCTATACTTGCATGGCAAGCTTAAGATAGAACTTATTTTTGTTAGATATAAGCTGTTTTTTAAGTTGGCCACAAGTTTCCGTTTAATTGTACAACTTAATTTGCATTTGTCAACAGCGGTGTAGTGTAAGGGTTTACTTAATTGGATATAAATTGAATGAATTATTTAGGTAGGCCTACTTATGTCTAGGATGAATGTCTACGCTTTCAGGAACAAAGGCTTCTTGCTATAGCAGTTGAAGCTTTATTTTACACACGTATGTGAACAATTAAATATGTCTGTTTTTGTAAGGATTTCTCCTCTGTGCATCAGCTTATAAAACCAGAAAATAAAACAGATAGAAAAAATGTTCCAAAAGGGGTGGTTCAATATTTGGTAAAACACAGTATAACCAATAAAATGTACATATTCAAAAATGACACAGTTAACATAATTTTTTAGAGATTTTAACCCTTTGTGTCTTTGGCCAGAGTCCAGAGAATGGAAAGTCTGTTTGTTTAAACTGATGTCCAGTAGATATGAACTAGCATAAGTGCGCTTCATGTTGTAACATCATGTATGTAGGGAAAAACTCAACTTATATTCAAGCTGTAAAGAAAAGAGTATGTGTCCAAAGACAGTAAGCAAATGGGAGGATTGATATAAAATGGCAAAAACCTTGCACTGTACATTATAATTATAATCCCATGCTATAAAAAAAAATATAAAATCATATCTCATTAATACATAGTTGTAAAAACTAAATCAGCAATTCATCTTCAACCTTAGTAGAATTTTAACTTATAATGTATGTAGGCAGATACACATACACATTGCCTTAAAAGGTATCAATATTCTGTACTGTTAAACAATTCTGTGTGTACTGCCAGGGGCACAGTGGAAGGGGATACTGTGTTTAATAGTGGTATGAAGCACTGCTTGTAGTCAGGGCCATCTTTAATATTAAGTGGACCCACGATTGAGCAGAGTACACCTTTTTCGGGAGAAAGTGTTCTTCTCTCGGGCAGCCGGGAGCCGTTATCTAATAGCGGGAGACTCCTGGAGCGTCCAGGAGAGTTGGGATGTCTGGTATAGACTCAGGACTCTGCACCGCAATAAACTCAGGACTCTGCAATGCAATGGAGTCTACAATTCAGATTTTAGATCCATAAGTCTATATTATATGTAGAATGCATATGTTGAAAATGAAAATGCACCATGCAGCAAGTGTTCGGATCCATGCAATATAAATGCTATATGGATTTTACTAATTTAACCACATACTTGTACATTTATTCTGAACTATTTTTTAAATCATTCAATACGATTTAAATTAAAAATCTTATTGTATGATTTATAAGGTGGTACAGAACAAATGTAGCACCTCATAGTTATATCAGTAAAATCGGTAGTACATTTACATTGCATGCCCCCGAACACTTGCTGCATGGTGCGTTGCATTTTTAACAAATGCCTCTGTGTATATTATATGTAGAATGCATATGTTGCAAATGGAGTACACCCTGCAGCAAGTGTGCGGGGTCATGTAATGTAAAAGCAATAACGATGTTACTAATATAACCATGTATTGGTACCAGGGGCATAACTAGAAGTCACAGGGCCCCATAGCAAAATTTTGTTTGGGGGCCTGTGATTTCTAGTTACACCCATTGCAGAGCCCACCTGAGACCCCACACAGACCACCTGAGAATGACCCTGCAGAGCCCACCATAGACTCTCTTTAGTGCGCTCTGCAGGGTCTCAGGTGGGCCGGTCACACCCCTGCACACCTTACCTGTCAGCGTCCACTGCTGGGCCCTGCCTCCTCCCCCTCCATGGTCGCCAGCAGTGGGCCCAGTCTCCTCCTCTACCGGGCCCTGCCTCCTCCTCCACTGCCAACGCTGGCTTCCTCCACTGCAGCTGCTGACTGTTACTAACTCAGCAGCGGCTGTGAGGAGGAACGAGACGCTGCACAGATCACTGGCAGGTTGTCAGTGAACTGAACAGCGGCACATTCCTCCTCACAGACGCCAGTGACAGCCAGCAGCGTTCGATGCCATAATGACCCAGGCAGCCCGCACGGCATCAGGGGGACCCCTTTGTTCCTCGTCCTGGCTGGGCCCCCCTCTCCCCCGGGCCCCATAGATGCCTCCTGGGTCGCAATGGCAACCCACCACTGATTGGTACATTTGTTCTATACTACTGGATAAATCATACAATACGATTTTTATTTAAATCTAATTGTATGATTTACCAGGGAGTACAGAACATGGATAAATTAGTAAAATCTGTATTGCAATTACACAGCATATCACTAAACACATGGACTGAATATTCATTTCAGCACATGTTTAGTGATATGCCTGTAAATACAACACAGTCCAGAATCTACCTCCCCAGTCCTGCTCCCAGACCCCAGCCTGTGTGCTAAAGACAGATGTAAAGTTAAATACAGATAAGTGTAAATAAATATTAAAAAAATGATGGTAATTGCTGTTTTTTTCAGATTTACCTGTGTTGTCTGGCTTAACCCTCCCCCCTCCTTCTCCTCCGTGCCTGCCGGAGCTCTGTGACAGGCATCGGGGGAGGAGATCACAGCAGGAGACACACACACACGGACGGACGGTCACTTCACAGTCTGGCTGCTACTGAGAACGGATGTACGTTCTGTCACCCCACCATCTCACACACACAGCTCATTTTCTGTTTGCCACTGGGTGTGAAAGGGACAGCTGCTGTGGGCCCCTGTACATTATGGGGCCCAGGGCAAGTGCCCCTTTTGCCCTGTGGTAAAGAAGGGCCCTGCTTGTAGTAGCAAGCAACGTATGAGGCACTGTGTGTAGCCATGAGGCAATATGTTTATTCTCAAAGGCATAATGCATGCAATATTTAACACTTTGCATTACTTTTTTGTTTCAAAACACTGAAAATAGCTTTTTCAGTTCACTGTGGGTAATAGCTAATCAATATGGTACATTTTTCTGCATGCACATATACCTTATCTCACAGAAGTGAGTACACCCCTCACATTTTTGTAAATATTTTATCATGTTTGAGGATGCCCCACATATGCTCAATTGAGTTTAGGTCTGGAGATATGCTTGGCTCACCTTTACCCTCAGCTTCTTTAGCAAGGCAGTGGTCATCTTGGAGGTGTTTTTCAGTCGTTATCATGTTGGAATACTGCCCTGGGACCCAGTCTCCAAAGGGAGGGTATCATGCTCTGCTTCAGTATGTCACAGTACATGTTAGCATTCATGGATTCCTCAATTAACTGTAGCTCCCCAGTGCACTCATGCAGCCCCAGACCATGGCACTCCCACCACCATGCTTGACTGTAGGCAAGACTCACTTGTCTTTGTACTCCTCACTAGACTTGTGCACCGTCAAAAAATTTGTTCCGTTTCGTTCCGTTTTGGAATGCCATCAACTCCAGTATATTAACAAATGTACTTTGCTTTTTTTTTTTTTT
>NW_017308658.1:113293-157525 GCF_000935625.1 Nanorana parkeri
CAGTATATTAACAAATGTACTTTGCTTTTTAACTTCAATACGATTCAATACGATTGTTCGTAACGGAACGAAATTCCGTCAACGGAATTTCGTATTTCATGCCTGTGTATTGTAATGCAACCCTAAGCAGCAGCGGATCCGTATTTCGGATCAAAAATTTTTTGTCATGTTGTTCAACCTCATTTACAGGGGTAATATTAGTTCCTGTTTCAAAGAAATTCGGATCCGAAATTCGTTAACAGAATTTCAGATTTCGGATTTAATTCGGAAACTGCAATTTGGATTTCGGATGCTTCCGAATTTACCAATTTCAGGAAAATTCGTACGAATTTTGATTCATAACGAATCGCACATGTCTACTCAACTGGTTGCCGACACACACGCTTGACACCATCTGAACCAAATAAGTTTATCTTGGTCTCATCAGAGCACAGGACATGGTTCCAGTAATCCATGTCCTTAGTCTGCTTGCCTTCAGCAAACTGTTTGCAGGCTTTCTTGTGCATCATCTTTAGAAGAGGCTTCCTTCTGGGATGACAGCCATGCAGATCAATTTGATGCAGTGTGAGGCGTATGGTCTGAGCACTGACAGGCTGACCCCCCCACCCCTTCAACCTCTGCAGCCTCTTTGGTCCACCATGGCGAGGGCTGTTCTGAGTGGAACCTGTCCTGTTAAACCGCTGTATGGTCTTAGCCATCGTGCTGCAGCTCAGTTTCAGGGTCTTGGCAATCTTCTTATAGCCTAGGCCATCTTTATGTAGAGCAACAATTATTTTTTTCAGATCCGCAGAGAGTTCTTTGCCATGAGGTGCCATGTTGAACTTCCAGTGACCAGTATGAGAGAGTGAGAGCGATAACACCAAATTTAACACACCTGCTCCCCATTCACACCTGAGACCTTGTTACACTAACGAGTCACATGACACCGAGGAGGGAAAATGGCTAATTGGACCCAATTTGCACATTTTCACTTAGGGGCGTACTCACTTTTGTTGCCAGCGGTTTAGACATTAATGGCTGTGTGTTTAGTTATTTTGAGAGGACAGAAACTGTACACTGATATACAAGCTGTACACTCACTACTTTACATTGTAGCAAAGTGTAATTTGTTCTGTGTCGTCACATGAAATCAAATAATAAAATATTTACAAAAATGTGAGGGGTGGACTTCTGTGAGATACTGTATATTTACACCTATTATTTTATAAATTTTTGTAGGTATTTTGGCTTTAAATGGCAACCTTAAAAAAAAAATGTTAGCTTTAGACTGGTAATAACTTTAAATTGAGGAGAGCAGAAAAAGAACCAATGACTGTAATTTAAAAAAAATCCCACATTTAAACTTTATTATATAAGTTGAACTTTTTTAGAAGAAAATAATAATTAAAACAGTGCATAGCTTTCATGTTTGTGAGTAAACCAACAACTTTTAATGTACACATTGTTGTTTGATGACAAATCTTCTATGACAGAATCTAAAAAAAAGTAGGTGGGACCAGCAAGACATCTGTAAACTGGTGGGAAGAATGGTTATTAAATATTTAGAAGATTAGGAATGGGGTGTAAATATATTATGTGTAGGAAAGTTATCTTTAAACAAAAACAAACCAATGGACTGACTTGAACATATGACAAACAAGACTTAAATACATTTATTGTGTTTCCCTTTTGGCAATATGAACATAGTCAAGTATTCCTCTTAATAACATTTTGAAAATATAATAACAGGGAGGCAATATGGATACTGTCTGTTGCAGCAAATAACAGCATTATTGCTGGCTTTTAAAACAGCAGAATAAAATATGTCAAAGACCCAGAATATAGTCATGTGCTGAGTTTTTTTTGTGAAACAAAATGTGCTTTGTCTTGCTTCAGCACAAAACAGCTGGCTGATGTCAAGAATTCTTTCAGTCAATAATCACCTAAAGTTTGTGAAATTGCCATACTTCCAAAGAAAGAGAGCACTTCATGAGACTTTGCCTTGGAGACAAACACAAAAAATGTGGAAGCGGCTCAAGGATTAGATTTGATGAGTATATATTTATTTATTTTTTCATACCTTTGGAAAGTCACATGATCTGTCTCCATGGCAACCCACCTACTGCCTTTTGCTGTGGACAAAATGTTGCATCTGCTTTCTGATCCCTGAAGGCCAATACTTGAGAGTCGGAAAATGAACACAAGGAAAAAAAGAAGAGGAGCCTATAAAACCTACGTCTTTTACTCAAATCTATAACTTCCCCCTGGTCAAACCTTATCTTTTCATCTGCCAATCAAACAGGGATTCCAGTCAAGTAATAAGAAACACAGATAGAAGTTGATAGCTCGGCCTTGGCTTCTTTCAATAAACTTTGAGACCACACAAACAAAATAGATTAATAATTTAGGCTACACTTGCATCAAAACTTTTCTAGCTGGCCATTGTATATTGGTGAAAAGCTTGGTTCTCTTTTTATTATTTAGCACTGCATTCTTTATGATAAAAAACCTGCATTCTTGTTAAAAATCCTTAAAAGCAGAGGTCTAGAGTCAAGAAAATACAAATAAACTTACTGGAACAGATCAAAAATGGGTCCTATCCCCAATACAGATAAATCACTTATGTATGGATATTTAACTTCATGACTCTGGGCTCAGCATTACAAGTTTATGTTGTTGGGATCTTAAGTCTGACCTGGGCATGATCAAAGTTATTCAATTGGAAAAGTCTCTTTTTTTTCTATTCTGACATCGATCGTGTCAGAATAAAGAAAAAAAGACACAGCGGTGTTTCTCTCCTGAGCGGCCGGGAGCGGGAGGCTCCCAGAGCGCCCAGGAGAGATTTTTTTTTCTTTTTTTTTTTTTAGAGCAGCAGAGCCGCCGGACAGTAGAAAACTATTGGGCGTAGCTAGCAGTCATTGCTAGCTCCGCACAATCGTTTTCTATTTACTTTTTTTACTTTATTCACTCTTTTTCTGTTCTGCTCGGTCCCTCTGAGGGACCGAGCAGAACAGCTGAGCCGAATGCCGCTCAGCGGCATTCGGCTATTCACTCACTGCTGTTCGGCATTTTTAAGAATAGCCCGAACAGCAGTGAGAAGCCTGCCGGAGGTTCGGCTCAGCCGATCCACATGTTGGATCGGCTGAGTCGAACTCCTTCTGCACTTCGAGCATGTTCATGCTGAGCATGTTCGGCCGACCCGAAGCCACTCGAAGCAAGCCGATGTACGGCAGTTTTTTTTTTCTTGTTTTTTTGTGTGAATGGTCATCTAGTCTAAAGCAATTTTGTTATCTGAACTTTTTAAGCAAGCTGGTATGCTGGGTCCCAATTAAGACTGGTCATAGATGACAAAGTCTTTAACGAAAAATATCTGCTAGTGAGACTTCTGTCATGATACCGTGCACGGGTGTCTCCACACCACGTGCAGGTATATATACAAGAGATCCAATACATGACCACAAATGCTTACAAACTATAATTTATTAGCTGCACCAAAACACCACAACCATAAACACACCCACCACCACCCGCAAGTAACATGTCAAAATATAAGCAACGATTTCCCCCCCTGGGGAGCTGGACAACACAGAGGGAGTCACTGATCAAGAGACCTCAGGGGTAAGGGTCAGGAGTCAGGTCCAAGTCAGGGTACAAGGCAGGAACAGAATACAGGCAACAGGATACAGGCTATGGCAACAATACTGAAGCACAGGCCTCACTGCAGGGAGAGGTTAAATACCCTCCCAGAGCAGAACCAGGTGGTGACTAATTGCCGGGAGACACCTGCAGGCGAGCACTGAAACTGCAGGATCAGGTTCCAGCTCCACAGTGCCACCTGGAGGTGCTCTGGTCCCTGATACCTTCACTATCACATATCATCTCACTTGAGAATAGAAAAAATCATTACACGACAACACAGAAGATAACAAGCACTTTAACAATCACTTCTAAAACTCATACTTTAGATAACTCTCACACATAACTTGAAGATGGATAAATGAATGAATATATATATATATATATAATCAAACACACACACAAAATAGGCCTTTTTTAGTAAATAATCCTACAAACAGCATGGTTATGTGCATATCATATCTTAGACTATTGCTGAACTAACAGCATGAATCCCACTGGGCCTCATTAAAAGGAGGTAAGTGCTGATCATATTCAAAATAAAGCACTGTCAGATACCAAAACACAAAATAATAATAATTTTAAAAGTACTCTCTATATTTTATACTGAATGCCTATTTCATAGTTAGGTTATGTGATTTTTGTATTTGATTTATTAAAAAGAACAAAATAATACATGGCATAGCTAATCTAAATATTTGGTGCTGTATGCAAAAAAATAACATTGCTGAAACTTGTATCAGTTGTCGATGCTATGTACTTATTAGAAATACAATTTGAATGTCTGTGGCAAAAGTGGCATATGCTAAGCAATGCACTGCAGGAAAAATGCCCATGTAATTGCAGGCACGTATATCCCAGTTTCATGAAAGGTTGCAAATCGAAGTTTGAAGATGAGTCAATACTGAATCACAACCTCCCTTAGTGCACACACCTCCTGTGGGAAGGCATGTTCATTAAGTACTAACTAACAGCTTAAGCTCTAATTAGCAGAGGCGCAATGGTTAGCAAGTCTAGTGCATAGCCAAATTCACTAACCGCAGCAGGCAGGCGCTGTGGGGATACCCACAGTGTGCCAGTTTATCAACAGTTTTCAAAGTATTAATCGTCTGTTGGGATTGATTTAAAATTTGGCAATAGAATACTGAATATGCCTTGTAGTTAAGCTGTACAATTTACAGTATGTTAATAATAGGTTATTCTGTAAGGCAGTGAAAAGCACAATTAATATGTACAACATGGAGTAAACTGTAGCACAACTTTTACTCAGTAAATGTAGACTGCTTGCTGTTGCTGTAGTAGCATTAAAAGATTTACTACAGAAGCAGATACCGTTTACTTAGGAAAGTTCACTAACATTTGCATGCCTTCCTGTTTTCTAAAATGAGCAGGATGGGGACCTTTTAACACAAAGTATACTATACTATACCTCTGCAACGGCTCCAATTACATGGGTCAGAAAGAAATAATACACTCTTAAAGCACTTGCTTAACCAACAAGTGCTCTTTTTCACTACTACTTCTTCTTTATATCAGCTTTTCTAAATAACAAATTTAACAAATGCAATAATTTAGAGGTTGGATTAAAAGTTGAAAGTGCTGTATAAGACTTTTCTCAGTTCAACAGTACATTTTGTATGGAGGCCTATACAGGAGACCAAAAAGAGGAACAACTAAGGCGTAGGGATGAGCTTTTGGTTTTCGTCAACCATGAGTTGGACCAAAACCTAAGCTGTTTGCAGTATGACGAATGGGCACACGATTTGACCAGTTCACTAGCCCGCCATCTGTGTCCAAGCAAACAATAATGCTGTGCGGCCCATTCTGCTTCATGAGTTACTAGGATGCGAGGGGCTGGATCACACAATATCTTTGGTTGCTAGGATCCAGGCAGGCACACCATAACAAACAATGGTGCTGTGGAGTCTCCATGATCATCTGTTGTACTGGAGCAGCTGCAATTATCCTAGCATCCACTAATGATAGGACACAGGTGAGCCTAGGTTAATTTCACTTGGACATGCGCCAAACACAGATTTCTGGCTGGGTTCGGCAACAAAGTAGAAGTGAACCCAACACAGCTCAATACTGAGGAGCAAATAGGGACAGAGGGTCTTGATTGCAAAAGAGAGACAGTGTCTTAATGAGGTACATTTGGGAGCTTTATCTCAGTAAATATGATGAAGTTATATTCACTTTAATCAATCAATCATGTGCTCACTTTTTAATTTTCCTTTTGTCCGATTGGATATTTAAAATAAATACATGTTTATCTTATTCTTTAAAATTCACTATGCAAAATATAGTTATTAGTGTATCACTCAGCTGTAGATCCTCACATCATCTCTGAGTTTATGCTGACACTGTCCTTCCTTCTAAGGGGGGCTACTTTTGTGTGTGCCATGGTCCCTCTGTGTGTTGTAAAGTAGCCACCACTCCAAGCTCATCCCATGATGGACTACGATCCCGCATTTAGTTAGCTAATTTGTATTGAAGTTAAAGTTCATCATAGGAGCAAGTTTGGAATCATGGCTAATTTACAACACACACAGGGACTATGGGGAATAAAAGTAGCCACCCTCCAGAAGGAAGGACAGTGTCAGCACCAATTCAGAGATGATTTAAGGATATACAGCCGAGTGATACACAAATAAGCTGTGATTATATTAATGGTTAAGGTAATTGAATGCATTTTTAAGATTTAACTACTGAGTTTAGTGTAACTTTAAATCCTAAAAATGCATTAAGTACCCTATTAACAAAAATGTAGGTTATTTGTGTATCACTCAGCTTTGTTCTGACACTGTCCTTCCTTCTGGAGGGTGGTTACTTATGTTCGTCATGGTTTCTGTGTGTGTTGTAAAGTAGCCACTGCTCCAAGCTCACTCCTGTGATGGACTACAATCTCACATTTAGTTTAACAATTTGTATTGATTTTGTATAGCCACCCATTTCCACCACTGCAGTCATTTCACCAGCATTCAGTGAAGACCAGTCAAGAGATCTATTCTCCCTTGTATGTGAATTGCTTAGGTTATTCTACGCTGTGCAGTAATTCCCCATTTGGAGAAAAATAGTATACTCTCCCTAGTGAGGCAGGTCTCGGTACAAAAAAGTCACAATGAGGTGCTTTGGACAAAATTCATAAAAAAGAAGAATGGATCACGAAGAGTGCTTCCATTCCTCCTCCTCTATCAAGTATTAATGCCCTGATGTAGGGGGACCGTGGACGCCCCAGAAATGCGTTGGCTCTTATTATATGGGGAAATAAATATGTGATTTGAGCTCTCAAGAATCAGTCTAGCAATCCATTCTTCTCCTTTTTAAAGATAGTGACAGTCTCAGAGAGTAAGGGGAGAAAAATATTGGAATTGATGCGCAAGGCAGGAGGTGCTTTCAAAAGAAAAGCAGTTGTTAGTGCTTTTATACGAGCAAGCTTAAATAAACTGAGAGGCTGTTAAGTGTTTCATTTGTTGTTCAGTCCTTCTTTTCAAATGGGCAACTCTGTGTAAAAACATACTTGTAATTTCCATAGAAACTAGTGGACAAAATACTAAATAATGCACAAAAATGTGTATTTGACTATTGTACTTATAAGTAGTTTTTTTTATTGTGCAGAGCAAGTTCATATCGATCAACACATTTGAGTGGTCATAAATGCTGAATTACTATCCAAGTGATAGCTTTGTTATACCCAATACCATTGTAATGACGTACTAACAAAAAAAGTACAATATCACTTCTCAGAGCAATAAGGGTCCTTCACCAAGCCTATTTACAAAAGCACATTTTGTTTTCAAAATATTCCTGACAAAGGTGCATCAGTGCTTTGAAGGCTTGGATGTATTTTTTTTATTCGGACAGCAATTAAAATATATTATTTTGACAATATCCTTTTTCATTGCTCGAAAGTATTGAAAGCTGGATATATGTATATATATATATATGTATATGTGTGTGTGTATATATATATATATATAAATAAAATGTCTATGCTAATGATATAAAATAGTTCAGCTGTTTTTGAACAAAAGGCCAGAAAACCACAAATGCATTTGTATGATCAAATCAAAACTTCACATCTGCAACTCCCTTGAAGAAAGCTTTCAACAGCTTTCCTGTGCATGGGAAAGATTTTAGTAGCATATTTGCAGTGAGTGGATATTTTTAATTAAATAAAATATAGAGTTCTGTGGACTAAACATAAGATTTATGTTTTTGAATCGGAAAAATAATGTTACATTGTATGTTCACAAAATGTGAGAAAATGAACATACACTCCACCACTTCTCCTGGCCCCTCACTGTGCATACATTTGTGCTGCTCCTTCCAGCGTCTCCCTGTCCATACACTGTACACCACACTCTAGCCCTGTAGTGAGCATTCAGCATAAGGTTCGCAAATGTCGGGTGCTCATTGGTCACACAATGATTAGTGCTTCTTACTTCCGGGACCTGCTGACCAATGAACACTTGTCAATTGCAAGCATTATGCTAAATGCTCACTGTGGGGATAAAGTGTGGTATATTGCCTGTACACCGGCTGGTGAAGGGGGGGATGGCAGGGGCATCAGCAGAAGCCAGGAGAAGTGGTCGAGTGACAGTGAGTTCATTTTCTAAACATTTTTGAGAAAGTGAACTTACCCATTAAGCACAAGTAATATGCAAATTAGATCATAGAATGGGCCCTGACAATGCCTTCATATGATTTTCTGTCCTGAAGGATGGTGCCATCTTTGTTTAGTGATCATTCGGGTTCAGTATCTACTCCCTGGACTAAGATGCTGGGCATGTTATATCTAGGGCAGTTTGGGTTCATTACCCTTTCAAGCTTGCTTTTCTAAACTTTTCCACTATCCCCGAATGCAACCTGCAACTAAATTGGTCCTGATACTCACCTAATACCAATTCAAGTTGTAAGCAGAAGGAGCAAGTGTTACAAATTAGTTTTTAGAAAACAATTTTTTTAATCTAAGTGCTGCTTCTGCGCTTACTGCTAAAGGAAACCTATAACAAAAATGTAATTCATACAAAGAAATATTTAATGTATGTCCTTTTGCAGTCAATAGGCAGGTTTGAGTCCTGTTCTCTAACAGGGTTATTTACAAAAGGGTGAAGAGTTTGGAGAAGGCAGGAGAAGTGAACAATCTAGGACAACATAGCTGAACTGGAAAGTGAGCTGGATTGAAGAATGTTTCCAAATCAGCTATTTTGGCCTAAACTGTTCACTTCTCCTGCCTTCTTCCAACTCTTCACCCTTTTCTGAATAACCCGGTATGATTTCTGAGTATGGTTGCTTACTGATGTGATTTGAATACCTCGATATAAAGTTGAAGTCACACAAGCGCACACTTACAGTAGTTTTAAACTTTCAAACTTTTTTCGATATCGAATTCAGATCAAACAAACACAAATTTTCCCAGCAAAATATTTCTTTAAATTTTTATACAGTCATCATGTTTCTGAAAAGCTAGTTCCAACTCTTTCAGATCTTCCTTTCCAGTGCAAGATCACAAAGGACAGAACAGTCTCCAGTAACTTTGCATCTACTAGCTTGGAGAAGAGAGGATGGAGGAGAAGGAGACAGGATAGGATTGGCTTGCGTTGCTGTGCCTTTGTGTTTGTGGAGACACACACAGCTTACTAGCACACACAAGGATGACTCCATAAGACACTGCAAGGGAAAGGAGACACCCTAAAACAGGATATCAGGACCAGGGCTCAGTGAACCAGCTAATTCTGCAGGGAGCTAAAACTTTTAAACATCAAGAAGAAGCAACCATTGTGAACTGTGAATTGAGTGACTAAAACCTCTGTTGGATTTTTATTTGTAGTCTGAGTAGATTTCCACTCACTTCCTCTAAGAAAATGAAGTGATGCAAAATCTCTCCAGAAGAAGCACAGACTGCAGAAATATACTTTTCAGCATAACAATAACGGTTTATGACCTCTATCTGGTTCTTACTCTCCTCCACTTTAGTAACAACTGCTCTCCTCATTTCTTGTTCTGTTGGCAATATTAAAATTTCCCCAACAGGTACACGGACAACTATAAAAGTTGATAGTATTTATTCTTACCAGGTAAGTTTTGTCTGGAGTAAGGCTTCTTCCTTTGACCTTTAAAAGAAAACTATTAACCGCAATATGCTGACAGCACAGAGCCACGCTGCAGCCGGGATGGATCCCGACAATATTGTCATAATCCACCCCGCTGCCTGATTGACAGCTGTGCCTGCCCCCTCCTCCATCTGTCTCTCCATTCAGCGATCAGTGGTATGTGATTGCTCAGTTCTCAATTAATGCAGCTGACCTGTGACAGCTTCAGTGTCACACATCGGCTCTAATTATGGGCATGAGTGTATTTCACTCTCCCCATATATCTTGTTTAATTCACTACTTTTAATGTTGTTCAACCAGCACACACAATTGTTCTTGTCTTTTTGTACTATTTATTTAACAGGCCAATAATAATCAAGGAAAGGTTAGTATTAATAAGCATTATTACAACTTTTAATTTTTAGCTACTGTTTTAGCCTCTTCCTCCATTCCACTGGAATTCTGGTAATATATAAATAATGAGCTGTCTTCTGCACCAAGATCCACTTAACATAAATATTGTAAGAATATGTAATTTTTCTCCCATTTTATAGAAGCCAAATAGCAGGAATAATTGCCATTATTTATTCTGAGCTGCATTTTCTCTTAGAATTTGTCTCCATTATAGTACACTCCAATTCCAACCAATACCAATAGTTACCAACCAACAGTTCTCATGTTCTACATGCACAACTAATTTTAGATGAAAAACTATTATAATTTGGCTAGGAAGTGACATTTTGCTGTTCTTTATTTCCAGTTTTTTATTATTACTTATGAAAACATATGTTCAGTATAAACATATGTGCAGTGTCTTTCTGAGAATGTTTTCTTGAGGTCAGTACTATTCTACTCACGTAGTAAACTGGAAGCTATGGAACAGTGGACCTCACACTTATTTCCAAAATAAAACTAATGTCTTTTGTTTAAACCATTCTATAAAAAAAAAAAACTACAAAATGCATCAAGAAGCAGTGAAGTGCTTTTTGAGTTTGTTTTACCTAAGTAGAGCCGCACAACAATACCTCATTGGGGTATACCCTGAAAAGAACACAGCCATCTAACTTATTTTGACATTGGTTTCCTTATGACAAAAACTATGACTATTTTCCTCTTTGAGTTATTTTGTGCAGCAGAGTTGTCTTAGGGGTAAAGCAACTGACCTGGTCCTCTGAGGCCCCAAATAGAGAAAAGAGAACTGAAGCACAATACTCGGCATGTAGCCTGGATTGAGCCAGTTCACAGATATAGATAGAAAATATCACTGGATGATATAGAGTTTATTTTTCTTTTTTTGTTAATTTTTGTTTAGTGATATTTTGTTTTAGATTAAAAAAATGTGAACCCCTAGCAAAAACACTTGTATTCCTATTAGCAATAATTCAACTAGGTATTCAACAAGGGGAGTCCAAAAAAAGGTAAAAAAGGGTGGGACCCTCTAAAAACACCAAACTAATGCTGATGTACACCTGATTCCTTTGTTCTATTGGTGCTCCATATGGTTGTGCAGGTAACTGGGGGGGGGGGGAGGGGTGTTATGTGCAACCTACCTGCCCCACTGGAGGCAGGTAAGTTTCGACCCTCTCCCCCAAGTACAAAGGGTCTTATGTGTCAAAAATAACACAAAAGAAGTGTGGAAAGATTACACATTAAATGTGTTAATATTGGAAGTTGTGTGAATCTTGGTTTAAGAAATCATAACAATAAAAAAAGATAGCTAGACCCCTTAAAGGAGAACTATGGGGTCAGTGAGATCGAGAGGTGAGCGAACCTGGTATGTGTTCGCTCACCTCCCGATCTACTGAGCCGACCTGTGACAGTCTCATTGTCACAGGTCGGCTAGAACTATGAGGTGAGTGGAAATCACTCATCTCATAGTTCTCCTTTAATGTTATAATTACGCCACTCATATAACCAAGAGGGGACTATTTAATGGATCTCATAACTATTCATTACAGGAACTGAAGCATGAGATTCTAAACCAGGGTTTCTCAACTAGGATTCCACAAGAGGTCCTCGGGGTTCTGCAACTAAAGGGTGACAGAACAGAGGATGCATTTTGTCCAACAAGAAGGAGGAGACACTGCCCATGCGTGGAGACAGAGGGGTTCTGGGCACAGGCAGCATAAAGCTGAATGTATGTGAAAGGGGTTGCTGAGACACAGCAGGAACAGTGACCATCCACTGGCAGAAGGTCTGCCAGAGAAGAGCAGCTAGCAGGCAGAGAACCCGGCATGGAGCACACAACCTGGAAGGGCTGCCTTGAACGCACACTGGGACATCAAAGGGTTGTTCAAAATGGAAAAGTAGAGTTGGGGGGTAATCAGCTGTGGGGAGGCTACAGTGCTGGTTAGTGATCCTGTGCAATAATGGAGTTTTGTGAGTATTATGGAAAAAGGGAGAGCTTCAGATTTATTCTATGTTCTCTGTACAGCCTCGTCTGTCCCTCTTTGCACAGCACAAACTAATAGGGCAGCCAGAGGACCAGAATGACAATAATAATGACAATAAATACAAGGCTTTCTCTAGGTGGGTGACCGAACAGCAAGTAACCAACTCACTTGCTTACACCCATTATTGTTTGGCTTATAATTATGGTAACACTATTATTATTATTATTATTTGTATTATTATTAATATTATTAGACCTGTGCACCAGCAAAAAATTTGTTTAGTTTCGTTCTGATTCAGATTTTGCATTATTTCGTTTTTCGGTATTCGGGTCCGAAACTCAATTTGTTTTGGGATTCAGATTCGGTCGAAATTAGTTAGCGGTATTCTGTATGTTTTGTCGTTTTGTTTTCGTTTTGTTCGTTCGTTGCAGCAAAAAAAATTATGTCACTTTGCTGCAACGAAAATTTGTCCAGAAGTATTCATGAAGAGTATTATGACACCTTGGGTATCAGACCCGAAAGGCATTCAGGAGCTCACAAATAGCATTCGTGAGCTCCCGAATGCTAAGTTGTATTTGGCAGCTGAGAATGTCAAAAGGGCGGAGCGCTGTTTACTTTTTGTCATTTTGCTGCAAGTTTTCGTCGGGTTCGGGCGGTTATCGTTTTAAAAAGATGTCCTTGAGTTGGAAAAAGTCCAGCGGAGGGCAACCAAACTAATTAGGGGTATGGAGGACCAGAGCTACGAGACAAGGCTACTAAATTTAAACATGTTCACATTAGAGGTGAGGAGATTAAGGGGGGATATGATTTCAATGTACAAGATGTTCAATGGTGGTAGCAACATTAGCGATAAACTGTTTAAAATTAACTCCATTACAAAAACTAGAGGCCACCACCTAAAATTGGTGGAAAAAAAATTCCAGCACAAGGGGCGAAGGGGGTTCTTCACAGTAAGATCAGTTAGGGTCTGGAACTCTCTGCCACAGCCGGTGATTTCAGCAAACAATGTGGAATTGTTCAAGAAACTTTTGGACGATTTCTTAAGGGACCGTAATATACAGGGGTACAGGTACTCCTAGAATGAGATCCTAATAGGTTGGACTTGATGGACTAATGTCTTTATTCAACCTCAAATACTATGTAACTATGTAATCGTGTGGCAGGACTTTTTTATTTCAGCGGGTCTTCAGGCGTCATGCATCGTGATTGACGCTGGATTACATCGATGGAGCCATTTTCCTTTTTTCTAATTAAATGATTTTCTCTAAAAGTGTGGTTTCTTTATTTACTTTGAATTTTAACTCTTTAGTGAATGAGTAGGGGCACAAGTACCCCTTACTCATTCACAAGGGGGGTGGCATCTGGGTGCCCCCTTAATTGAAGGGGTACCCCGATGCAAATACACCCCCTTGCCTGCAGACCCCCATAACCACCAGGTTAGGGTTGTGGGGAAGAGGCCCTTGTCCCCATGGGCTTGTGGAACGACAAGTCCCATGAAGCATTGCAAGCCTCTGATAGCCACAGGCATCAGATGCATTATGGAATTTGTAGTTTCATGATAGCTGGAGTGCCGAGGTTGCCTACCCCTGCAGCAGAGCAATATTAACCTCTGTGTGATTATGAAAGATATCAGACCACTATGCTCAACTTATTTTATAACCTCTCTTCCTTCAACCAGACCTCCCCCCTCCATTCCGATACTACATGCAGTGCATATACACATCAGTAAGCTGGTACAAACTGACATTCAGAGGGTTATCCTTATAAGTAGACAGGGAGGGTGAGGAATGTTATTGGCACCCAAGAAGTATGGTCAGAGGCACAGGAGAATTTCAGATACTTGACATCATTTTTTTTTTTATTTTAACATGGTGACTTGTGTATAATAGAGGAGTAACTATGCAATTAAGGGGAATGAACTTCCACTTTATATAATGTATTTTCATAGCTCCCTTAAAAAAATACTTATTTCAGTCCTAAGAATCTGTCTGCCTCTCAGTCTGCTAATTAATAAGAAAGTGCTAACAAGCTTCCACCAGAACAAGACTAAATATCTACGCTCTGAAATTGTGGGAAGGTACGTGATATCAACCTTTTTTCTTCCTTGCATTTAAATTTATTCTGATTAATTAAACACTAAATCTATTATCAGTAACTTTGTTCTCACTTCTGCATTTTTCTTTCCTACAAAACGAGACATCAGTCTGCATTTCAAACATTCAGCAGAAGAAGGAAATGTTCAATGTTAGGAATGTCTGGCCAAAAATATTAAAGAAAGTAAGCAATTACTACTTTCTTTGATAATGTAATTGATCATTTAACAGCTATTAAATGAGTACTGACTTCAGTTTGCAAACAGGCTGAGACTAATTATATCTTGGTAATGTACAAGGCTTAAATGAAGACTATTTTTGATTTTTCTTTAAATGATCTAGGACACAGTTAATTGCACCAGAAATCCAAAGATATGTCTAATGATCCTGCTGTTACCCTGCTGACACCGTACCTTAAGTATCTTAATTATTAAAATCAAATTGTTCAAAAAAAGTGATCCCTGAAAAGAAGATAACAAATACTTACCTCTCCTGCTACCTGTGTCATCAAAAGCTGCTGTAATGAAGAAAAATTATTGTCTGAAGACTCTTCAGAAACCAGCTCTTCTGGGAGTCAATCTACTGGTCCTCCACAAAGTTCACTGGTTCCTCATTCCAACCCCTACATCACTGTGTTTTACAGTGTAGTGGAGGACCAGAAGAATGACACTCTCGGAATGTGACTTCAATTTGTGTGCCATGAATTAAAAGTAAAGTGGAAAAAAATTTGTTCAATTCAATGCAAAAAAGAGTATTCTATAAGCAAAGTCAAGTATTCTGGCTACATTTTGCCATCAGAACAACTGTTATGTAAGACCAGCCCAACCAATGCACAGTTGGTATGTTGCTAGAGCTCACATCCCTGCAAGGAGTTAATCATAGTGTTTAAGGCTGGGAAAGACATTGATTGGCTGTTGCCGCTTAATGGAGCCCACCCCTTAACAACCACCTGGGAGGAGACTTGATTGGTTGTCACTTGATTGAGATCACTGCAATCTGAGAGCAGAAAGACTCATGGAAATTGTAGTTCCAAGATAGAGAATGACAATGTTGGTACATGCGGAGCAGGAAAACTGTATAAGCATAGGGGGAGACCTGCACTCACTCTCCTGGGAGCTGCACATGTGTATGGGCTCTGCGATTGACACCGCTGTCTTCTTTGATCACCTGGATGCTGCTGCACCCAATCAACTGCTACTGCCATTGAGAGAGAGACCTGCGTTTGCTGCATCAGAACTTCACCAGAGAATCCGAGGAGTAGACCGGCTTAAGAGGGGGATATCCTTCTCACTGGCCAACGAGGGAGCATCATCCAAGCCGACAGCCATCCGTTACTGTTGAACTATACTTGCCTATCCTTAAAAACAGAATTTTGGGCCTCAACGCCGGCAAGCTTAAGGAATCGCTAGGGATTATAGTGAACTAGGGGCTGAGTCATTATTATCCCCGTTTAGCTGCAGTCAGGCAGTGCTACTTTCAGTTAGCTAATTATTGTTAATTGCTGATGTTAGACAGCCACAGCTGAGGAGTGCCAGAATACTTAATGTGCTTCCATTGCATGTTCATTCTTACCATTGTTCACCTGTTCAGACAGTATATTGTTCAAGTTATCTGTTCAGACAGTATATTGTTTGTTCAGTAAAGTCTTTATAAAAACCCACAAGGTGTGCTGGTGTGCTGTGGATCCATTGCAAGTGGTTCATCACAGAGGTCAGACAGAAGTACCCGATATATCAAGCAACTCTTTCAGGGGTGAGTGTTAAAAAAGTATAAACAGTACCTATAGTCAAACCTGCAATGTGTTTTTAACTTTTTTGGTTTGTTCTGTGTTCCCATTTGTGAGATTATGCTTCTCATCCTGTTTAATTGACAGGAATAAGACAGAAAAAAATCCCCTCAATAGGGAAAATACATTTTCCTAAATAATGTTGTGGCGAAATACAAATGGGTGTTTCCGCCTTTATTCTTACCTCAAAGGACCCCACTCCTATTAATTTGAGACTAAACTAGTTTGCATTTTCCTTTTTTGTCCACCTCATTGAACCTAATGGGGTTGATTTACTAAAGGCAAATTTAATGTTTACATTGCAAGAGAATTAGCACTTTGCAGGGGAAGCTTCCTCTCAGTTTCGTGAATGAGGTGAAGCTCTGCTGAGTTTCATCACCCAATCATGCACAAGCAAACATACTGTTTGTTTAATTTTTTCGTGCACATGATAGGGTGTTCTTTGCAAAGTTCACCACATTTAATAAGCTAAGGGAAAATATGCTTGCAAAACACAAATTCCCTTGCACCTTTCACTTGGCGCTCTTTGCAGGTTAAGCTTTTATTTGGTTTTCCAGAAATTACGATTTGTTTAAGCCATCCCAGAAACATTTTGTGTATTCCTCAGCGGTTTGGGGCTGGCCAAATGGGCAAGATCCACAGCAGCCTACATAAGCACAGGGAGCAGTTAATTTATCCGTCACTTTAGCCAGCAGTCGCTGGCTCCACTGAGCTTTCATTGTAATGACAATTCAGCGTCCCCTGGTTACTTGGTACTGTCATTACAATGACAATTCAGCGTCCCCTGGTTACTTGGTACTGTCATTACAATGAGAGCTCAGCAGAGCCGGCTTTGATATCACGGCCGGCTCCGCTGAGCTCTCATGACAGTTAAGCGGAGCCGGCCGTGATATTACGACCGCCTCTGCTGAGCTCTCATTGTAATGAGAGTTCAGCGTCCCCTGGTTACCTGGTAACCAGGGGGCGCTGATCTGTCATTGCAAGTGCCTGGAGCCAGCCGTGAGATGACGGTAGCAGGCTTTCAGCCCACTTCGGCTTTCACCTCGGCTCAGTCGAGCTGAAGCATATGCCTACGGCTCAACCGAGCTGCTTGGTCACCTTCGGGAGCTGTACGGGCTATAGTGAATAGCCCGTACAGCAGCCCTTCGGTTCTACTAAACCGAAGGGCTCAGGCAGCCGAAGCTAGCCGAAGGATCAGCCGATTTCTCCTCTTTTGAATTGTGAGAGCCGCCTTTATCATGGATGTCTGGACTCTCAGGACAATCTCTTCAGGTTATGCCTGTAAGTTTTCTCGAGGTCTCAGTTTTGTACACACAAAACTGCCTTGCTGCCGTGACAAGACACAACTTCTCCTAACCTATGTCAAAAACCTGCCATCTCAAGGGATGGTAATTCCAGTTCCAGCAGAAGAGAGTTTCCAGGCATGTATGCCCTGTTGTTCATGGTTCAGAATAAGACAGGAGGTTGGAGGCTGATATAAATTTGAATAATCTGAACAAAGGAATCTTAAAGGAAAAGTTCAGAGTTCTCCATTGAACAAGCAGTTCAGCCAGGGATGCTTATTTCTATTAACTGATAGCAGTCTCTTTTCAGAAGTACCTATTTTTTTCTGTAGGTCAAGACCATCTGCACTTTACATGTGTGTGTTTTTGTCTCTCAACCTCCCCTTACATCTTCACAAACGTTTTACTGGCAGTAGTAGCTTTGATCAGAAGGAAATGCATACTTCTCTTTTCTTATTTAAACAACCTCATTGTTCTCCTACAACACAGATATCTTTTACTCAAGACCCTACAGAAGTTGAGCTGGCTTGTGAACAAAGAGTAGCGTCTTATGACCTCCTACACAAAATCTAGTTTATCCTGGAGCCCAAATCAAAATAATTCAGACTATGATATTGCTACCAACAAAGTAGATTCCAGTGGTAGGGAGTCAGACGGCCCTGGCTCTTTCCTCTCTTCACCTCTTGGCATCTTATTGCCTAAATGAATAAACACTGGGCTTTGTGCCCCTTGAAGCCACAACTGGCAGTATGTTATGCTATTTTATTATCTAAATTATTTCAGAAGTCTCCTGGTCAGTCATGAAATAGACTGGGTCCTCTTTCTCCTCGATGCTCTCCTAATGGTGGGTGGTCCTGGATGATGCTTAGATCAGCACTAAAGTGATTACATCAGTGCTGCTCTCTGCATCATTACAATTCTTCAGTCTTGCAGGTTGAGTGATGCTGCCTGTCACATCTTGTGGTGAAGAGGTACTACAAGGGCAGCTCCATTCAAAATCAATTTCCCTACTATACCTCCTTCACACCCCACCCTTACCTATCCAAACAGGGGGTTTTTTCTTACCTATGAAACAAATTATACTCACCTGAGTTCCTCCATCCAGGTCTCCTGCTAATGCTGTTCCTGCTGGGAACACTAATCCAGCACTGTGCAGTAACACTAAACAATCCACGTGACTCCCATTGGGCTAATGTCTGTAGTCCTCTGGATCAGGACAACTCCATTAGACTGCAAATGAGAATTGTCCACATCACACAGGCACTTCCTTACATTGTAAAGCGCTGCGCAAACTGTTGGCGCTATATAAATACTATGTAATGATAATAATAATAATGTTGGCTCCTGGAAGACGGACCCCTGCAGGAAGTAAACAAAGACAAGAAGGACCCATCACTAGAGGATCCAGATTTTGGAAAATTCCAGATTTGGTGTATAAGATATCAAATCTATCTACTGTCCTGAACTTTTGATTGTTTTATTTTACCCCTAAGAGTAAACTGGGTGTCCCCGGAGTTTCTACTAGTGAAATTATGCTAATAAAACCACCAGCTATTCCTTGTGATTTGATGCATGTACAGCCTGATCGCATCAATTTGCATCATTGTCCTATCTGTAGTAATGTATTGCTACTTCCAAACATGCTACACTTCATTGTTCTGTATGTGTAGCGCTTGATTGTTCATGGCATGAATCGATCACAGGAGGATCATCTGCGATAAACTCTCTAGTAAAAAATCATCTGTGTGCACCCATACTTAAGCTTATTATGGATATACCACAAACACTTAACATACTTGATTTTAAAGATCCAGTATCAAAAGTGTCCATCTGCAGGACTCTATATAAAATAAGGGCACTTCAATAACTAATTGACTCTGACTATAGAACATATGGAAATGATTTATGCCAACAGAAATATAACATTGAATCACCATTAGACCCAATTACAACCTGTTACATTTTACTAACTTACCACAAGAGAAGAATATCTATTTTTATTTCACAGGCACTTGAATGATAGGTGTACTTGACATTTCAGCAAGGAATCTGAAGTGATTCTTATACTTTTCTAATCACATATGAATTATAAACTCCGGAGGGATCGACAAACTTATCTTGTGCAAAGTGAAATCTTCCATGTTTAAAGTTGATGAGAAAAATAAAGATAACGACGTTTATTCGCATCCCTTGCTATTAGATTGGCGTGTTTGTTTTTTAATGACTTCCTCGTGAGAATTTGCCAGTCTTAGAGTGGAAAAGTTTTTTGACAAGGTCTTCCTCAGAAAAACAAGATGTTCTTCTATCTTTATGCATAATCAGAGCTAGTAGCAATTAGAGAGACTTCAGTGATTGTATGGAAACAAAAAGGGTCAATACTTTGATAGTTGATACGTCGTGTTTGCCTAACTTCATTTAATTAAAAAAAGAAAGCTTCAAAACAAGCTTGGAGATTGTAAAAAGGTCAGTATGCTTCCTCTCGTTTTCTTCAAATAAAGTGTTACTAGATCATGGGATAAGACAGAGGTCCACTCTGTTATCTCAGTAGAGATTCAATGTTTGGCTAAGGTTTTCAAAGGCATAAACATAAGAACCTATACTGACATAAAATGTTTAGTTTCGGGAAATTTTAAGAACCACTGGCATGCATGAATTCCTGAAGGTTAATTGATAATAGAATATCTGTTAACATCAGACTGTAAACTGTGTTAAGCTGATTTTTAGCTATGCTAATTGTTGACTGATTTGACGTACTCAACAGTTCATCATCAATTACATTTGTTTACATATTTGTTTTCTGTAAAAAAATCAGCAAAAATGTATTTTGAGAATTATTTTTTTCATAATGTCTTTACGTCCAGTGTTGGTTCTCTAGTCCAAATCCTCAAAGATTCTAGTATACAGGAAACAGCATAGAAAGCAAATGTTAAAGTGACACTAAACTCAGGAGTTAAATCTTAAAAATGCATTCAGGTACCATAACTATTAACATAAATTCAACTTATTTGTGCATTACTCAGCTGTAGATCCTCAAATCATCTCTGAATCCATGCTGACAGTGCCCTTCCTTCTGGAAGGGTGGCTACTTTTGTTTCCCATGGTCCCTGTGTGTTGTAAAGTAGCCACTGATCGAACTCACTCACGTGATGGACTACAATCTCACGTTTAGTTTACTAATTTGTATTGAGATTGTAGTCCATCATGTGAACATGCTTGGAGCACTGGCTACTTTACAACACACACAGGGACCATGGGAAACAAAAGTAGCCATCCTCCAGAAGGAAGGACACTGTCAGCATGAATTCAGAGATGATTTGAGGATCTACAGCTGAAACACAAATTACTGAGATGCACAAATAAGATACATTTTTGTTAATAGTTAAGGCATTTTTAAGATTTAACTCCTGAGTTTAGTGTCACTTTAAATTTAAACTTCAGGCAAATATAAAAAAGCCAATTAATTCAGTTATGGATTCATTTAAACATAATGAAAATTTTAAATGCTGTACGTGCCAAAATTTGACATGGTATCAGCACAGCATTCCATGCACAGCAACACTAGGACTGCTGTATAGGGGAGATTGGAAGAGAGGAGAACATTAGGAGTCAATCAGGCATGCTGCACGCACATCATTATTATTATTATATAGGGGATTTATATAGCGCCAACAGTTTGCGCAGCGCTTTACAATATAGGGAAGACATTATATTTACAATACCATTTCAGACAAAATGGTAAGGAGGGCCCTGTCCGTGAGAGCTTACAATTTAAGAGGGAGGGGCAAGTGATACATGAGCAGGTAGCTGTGTGGGGATGAATTATTTGAGAAAGAGTTCAGTGGTTAGTTTGAAGTGTGATAGGCTTCCCTAAAGAGATGAATCTTTAGCGATCGCCAAAAGGCAGTCAATGTGGGAGAAAGATGGACAGGGAGAAAGAAAGGTAGAGACTCTAGAGAAGTCCTGGAGGCGAGCATGGGAGGAGTTGCCGAGGGAGCTGGAAAGTCGGAGGTCAATGGAAGAGTGGAGGGGACAGTTAGGGTGATATTTTGAGACGAGGTTGGAGATAAAGCGCTGCGCAAACTGTTGGTGCTATATAAATCCTGTATAATAATAATAATATAGCCGGGGCAGAGTTGTGGATGGCTTTGTAAGTAGTTGATAATATTTTGAATTTTATCCTTTCGTGATTGGAAGCCAGGGCAGGGATTGGCAAAGGGGGGGTGCAGACACTGAGCGGATGGTTAGGTGGATAAGTCTGGCAGCAGCATTCATGATAGACTGAAGGGGGGATAATCTGTGTAGAGGTAGGCCAATGAGGAGGGAGTTACAATAGTCAAGACGAGAGATAACAAGTGAGTGGATGAGCAGCTTTGTGGTTTCATTGGTGAGGAAGGGGGGTATTTTGGAGATGTTATGAAGGTGAAGACAGCAGGATCTGGATAGGGATTGGATGCGGGCAAGAAGTTGGGGGAGAGTGTGCGCGGGGGAGCGGAGGGAATACCATGAGCTCAGTTTTTGAAAGATTGAGCTTTAAGAAGTGTTGTGACATCCAGACTGATATGTCAGTTAGTAAGTTAGTTATATGTAAGGAGACTAAGGAGGTGAGTTGTGGAGTAGAGAGATATTTTTGAGTGTCATCAGCATAGAGGTGGTACTGGAAGCCATGTGAGCTGATCAATTGACCAAGAGAGGAAGTGTAGATAGAGAAAAGAAAGGGACCAAGGACCAGGGGCATCCCGAGGCTGGGGGACACCTGGAGCGGAGACCGGGTGACACCCCGCCATGATGTCATTGTGCATGCGCGTGGCGTTGCCACCCACATGCATGATGTCATCATTGCGCGTGCGAGGTCATCTTGGTGATGGAGGCCGGCAGAGAGAGGAGGGGACGTTCGCCCGGCAGGATGAGGTATGCCGCCGGGTCTCCTCCTCTCTCCTGTCACTGTCGGGCTCTCGGTCAATGACTGAGTACCCGACTTTTCAGAGGGGGTGACACCAAAATGACTACCAGTCATTCTGGTGTCACCCCTCCAATGATGGCACCCGGGTGCGGGCTGAACCCCCTGCACCCCCCTTGTGATGCCACTGCCAAGGACAGGGCCTTGGGGGACCCCAACAGAAAGGGGAGGAGGAGAGGACGATGTAGATTTGGAAGTTACACTAAAAGAGTGCTTAGATAGGTAGGAGGAGAACCATGAGAGAGCAGAGTCTTGTAGGCCAAGCGAGTGGACTTTTTTGAAGAGCAGTGGGTGGTCAACTGTGTCAAAAGCAGCAGAGAGGTCTAATAGCACGAGTAAGGAGTAGTGGCCATTGTTTTTAGCTGTTAGTAAGTCATTAGTAAGTTTTAGGAGAGTGGTTTCAGTGGAGTGTTGGGGCGAAAGCAGGACTGTAAGGGATCAATGCGATTGTTATCAGTAAGGTGGAAGCTCAGGCGGTTGTAGATGAGGTGTTCAAGGAGTTTGGAGGTGAAGGGGAGTAAGGGGATAGGTCTGAGATTGTGGAGGTTGGTGGGGTTCAGTGAAGGTTTTTTGGCTATTGTTGTGACCAGTGCATGTTTTAGAGGGGAGGGAAAGATGCCAGTAGAGAGGGAAAGATATTAAAATGTGAGTAAGAGAGTGTAGGATAGAGCAAGAGGGTGACCGGAGTAGTGGTGAGGGAACAGGGTCCAGGGGGCAAGTGGTGAGGTGGGTGTCAGAGAGAAGCTTTGTAACCTACTCTGTGGTGAGTGAGTGGTGACTGTGGGGGACATAATAGAGAGGTAAAAGTAGAAAAGAATTGACAAGGGCTGGGTGAGAGTGTGTTAATGAGAGTGACAAAATAAGTCTGTTTGGAAGCACAGAGGGAGGAATTATATTTTAAGAGGGCAGCTTTATATAGGGTGAAGTCTTGCAGAGACCTAATTTTACGCCACACCCGCTCCAAAGTGCGACTATGTCTCTTGAGATTTCTGGTTTCTTTAGTTTGCCACGGTTGTAGTGGACGTGATCTAAGTTTGCGTGTACTGAGGGGAGCCAAGGTATCTAGGGAGGATGAGAGCGAGCTGTTAAAGACAGAAGTAGCCAGGTCAGGGCAGGACAGGACAGGGGTGAGATTTTGTCATAGAGGTAGTCAGTAGCAGAGTAGAGAAGAGAAGGGTTGAGGTGGCAAAGGTTTTCCGGGTGACAATGTGCCGTGTAGGGGGATTCAGGTTTGGGGACAGGGTGAGTATGAAACTGACAAGGTTGTGGCCTGAGGAGGGGAAATGGGTGTTGGAGAGGTTGCAAGGAGTGCATAGGTGAGAGAACACAAGATCTAGAATATTGCCATCAGAGTGAGTAGGAGTGTGTGTCCATTGTGTTAGATCAAAAGAGGTTAGATTAAAAAATTGAGTGGAAGCTGGGGTCTTATTGTTATTAGCAATGTTAAAGTCACCAAGAACAATAGTGGGTATTTCAGAAGAAAGTAAGGTAGTCAGGAAGAGAAGTCATCAAGCAAGCAAGATATTGGTCCAGGAGGCCGGTATATTACAGCAATCCTCAGAGAAACTGGAGAAAATAGGTGAATACAGTGAGAAAACAGCAGAGGGAATAGAGCAGGGGCGCCCACAATTTTTCGTCTGGAGATCTACTTTGCAAATGACGAGCTCAATGAGATCTACCAACGAAAAAACACCTGCATTTAGGGGCGGGTAGTATGTGTCCCCAGCTATTTACAAACACTGGAGTGATCAGCTGATCGCTTCAGTGTTTGTCCTGCACAGAGGACCGATATGTACCGATCCTCTGCCGCTCGACCACGCACACGGGGGCTCAGGTTCTCCCATGGATCGCCCTGCTCTCCCGGGCAGAGGCAGCGGGGGAACCGACATGAATTACTTCTGCCGCGCGGAGGGGGGGCGGAGCCGCTGTCACAGAACTAAGGCCGAGCGGTGAGGGGAGAGAGAGGCGCCGGCTGTCAGATCCTGACTGAGCGTCTCTTTCTCTCTCCTCAGGACATTAGTTATCTGACAGCGGCTCCGTCCTCCGCCCTCCGCCGGTTCCTTCACTTCTTCTCGGATCCCCGCTACAGAGGCGGAGAGCAGGGGGGATCCAGAGAAGCCCCACCGGCGGGAGAAGGGGACATTGCGATCACTGGTAGATCACGATCGACCTTATGGGCACCCCTGGAATAGAGCAATTAATTATTGGTGTCCTGTCACTTCTAGTCAGGTGATTTAGCTTTATTACTTTTATTACTTCAAGTATATGCATAACCAGTCACTAAATTGTCATATAAACTATAGCATGTTCATGTAATTTCAAAAGTAGTTTTTAATATTTTTAAAAATGCATTATTTCTCATACAAAATACAACCTGGAGACCCTACCATGAAGGTCCTGGTTCATGCAAATCCTGTTGCAGGGAACAAAGCTCTGTCCCTGTCTCCAGTGGTGTCACAAGGAGGGGGCGGCCCACAACGGGTGATGCCATCAGAGGGGGTAAACCCCCTCTGAAAAATCGGGCTCATGGTCATGTCACGCCGGCAGTTAAGTCAGTGTGACATCATTACGCGCATGCGCGATGCCATCACGTGGGTGCGTGGTGACATCCCAACGGGTGAAGTACGAATCCCTTGGTGGGTTAAAAAGCTCCCATACATGTATTTCCACTGTGAACCTCTTAGCTCTTTGCTTGGAGTTCAGCTTTCAATAAAATATTTTGCTTGTTGCAATGTTAGTGACTTACAACAAGCAGCAATCTGTTCATCGGCCCCCACTATCAGGGGTAAGTTCATGGCTTTAGGGGTTATTGTGGGGAAGGAATTATCATATAAATAAACACTATAGCCTATACACCTTTTGGTCCTGAGCCAAAACTCAAATTATTGTTGTAATAATCTGTGGCTATACAATATTGTAACATAATCCCACCTAATATAAGTAAGAAGAAAAGCTCTGAAAAATCATTTTGACTCTTCATGTTATTATTACCCATATGTGTTACATTTCAAGGGATATATGGAAACACTTGACCTAGTGAATGCCTTGAATGGGCCAGAATATTAATATCTATGCCATTTTCTTCACATGAATGTGACACATTAATAAAGGTATCCTTGGCACAGTAAATGTGTCCCTCATTGCCACAGTAAAATTGCCCCCTCTTGCCACAGTGAAAAAGGTCTTTTATTGTCAAGAAAAAAATGTCCTTTTAAAGGTGTCAATTTTATTCCGACTATAAACATTCCAGTGTACCTTTGCTGATTGTCAGTTGTAATGCAATGTATCTCACATCCAGACTAAAAATGTCCTTCACATGTACAGTAAAACACAATTACAATAAAATGAGTCAGTGCCGGATTTCAGATAATTCAGACAAGGTAAAAGTAGGATGTATGTATATACGGGAGGTAAAACAATATATGTATTGTGGACTATTTGCTGAATAGTGTGACATTTTGACATTACATTGCATTGATCACATTTTATTTAAATAACAGTCATTATACCCATCTACCCTGTGTAGACTGTGCAGGTTGAGTGTGTTTTTCTATCAGATAGAAAATGTTTTGCTTTTTTCATATCTAAAGGTCATACTGTGGCTGTTAAGTATTTCTGTATAATATTGGCACTCAAACATAATGACATTACAGATAATAGGTGATATGTGCGCATTTATTTCTGCATAACACTTTTTTTCTGCTTTAGCAAAATACTATATACTTATACCTTTTTTTTTCTCTCTATTCTCAGTTTCCATTTTAAGCCATTGTAAATATTAGGACAGATATGTACAGTGTAGCTGATGATTCACAATAGACGTAGGTGATTCATTTTAAATTGGAACCCAGGGATATCCAAGATTTTCAGGAGCAGGTGGGGCCAGTAGGGTAAGCCAAGTTGCTCATAGGCCGGGTCCTCTAAAGATCAATGCATGTAGTAGCCTGGTGCCTTTAGTTTTGGGGTGTGGGTTTCTGGCATTGAGTGAACATTCTGCAGGTTCCCCAAAGTGAAAAAGTATGCCCTATGTTTAAACACATTACTAACACTTGACCCATCTGGGCCTGAACACTTAACCATCCCCTATGACCCACCATTATCACTTAACCCTCCCAAAACTGAACAGCTCCTTAGAGCAACGGGAGGACACAAACTAGCGTCCTCCCGTCATCCTAGGCTCAGTATACCGCAAGCTGATCGGCTAGAACTATGAGGTGAGTGAAAAGCACTCACCTCATAGTTCTCCTTTAAAGCCGCATTCAAAAATATGAATCCCCTCTCACCCCTCTCTCCCCACCTTATCCTGCTGTTCTTACCTTGTGAAGCAAGTTAAAATCACATAAGTTTGCTGTGCAGGGTCAGTCGATCCCCTACAGTTCCCTCACACCGATGTTACTCCTCTTCTGCATCCTGAGAGGACCCTGCCATTGAACAGTCAATAGAAAGTCTCCATGCCCTGCAGGCAGTGACATGGGCATCCAAAAAGGACACCACTGGATGCAAACAGAAGAGGAGAGGAGGCCTGGGACTTGAGTGCCATGCAACCGTGGCTTTAGGTCGGTAAAAAGGGCATTTAGATCATTTTTTAATCCAGTGACCAGTTAGAAAGGGGAGGGGGGCTTTAAAATGAACCTGTGGTCAGGCTTTTGACATTCAATGTATATAAGTTGAAGTTGGACGAGAGGGCCTGGCTCCACTCTAATTCATCCCAAAGGTGTTCTACCGGGTTGAGGCCAGTTAAGTTCCTCCACCCCAAACGCGCTCATACATGTATTTATGAACCTTGCTTTGTGCACTGGTGCGCAGTCCAGTTTAGAACAGGACGGGGCCATCCCCAAACTGTTCCCACAAAGTTGGGAGCATGAAATTGTCCAAAATGTCTTGGTATGCTGGTGCCTTAAGAGTTCCCTTTGCTGGAACTAAGGGGCCAAGCCCAACCCCTGAAAAACAACCCTACACCATAATCCCTCCTCCACCAAACTTGACACTTGGCACAATGCAGTCAGGCAAGTATCGTTTTCCTGGCAACCACCAAAACCCAGACACGTCTATCGGATTGTCAGACAGAGAAGCATGATTCGTCACTCCAGAGAACACGTCTCCACTAATTTTGAGTCCAGTGGTGGCGTGCTTTACACCACTGCACCCGACACTTTGCATTGCACTTGGCGATGTAAGGCTTGGTTCCAGCTGCTCAGCCATGGAAATCCATTCCATGAAGCTCGCTTTGCACTGTTGTTGTGCCAATCTGGAGGCCACATGAAGTTTGGAGGTCTGTAGCTATTCACTCTGCAGACAGTTGGCGTCTTCTGCGCACTGTGCGTGTCAGCATGCGCTGACCCCCCTCTGTCATTTTACGTGGCCTACCACTGAGTTGCAGTTGTTCCCAGTTGCTTCTGCTTTGTTACAATACCACTAACAGTTGACCGTGGAATTTTTAGCAGCAAGGAAATTTCACAGATGGACTTATTGCACAGGTGGCAACCTATCACGGTACCACGCTTGAATTCACTGAGCTCCTGAGAGTGACCCATTCTTTCACAAATGTTTGTAGAAGCAGTCTGCATGTCTAGGTGGTTGATTTTATACACCTGGGCCCATGGAGGTGATTGGAACACCTGAATCAGATAATGTCATGTAAAAAGCAAAAATGAGCTTTAAAACAAGCATTTATTTACCTTAGTAGCTGCAGGCACTATAGATCAATTTTCCAACAAGCTCACAGCAAAAAGCACTGATGTAATTCAAATTGTTCAGCACCTGAGCAAATTATTTGAATGACTTCAGTGCTTCTGCATGAATTCCAAAGATAAATTGTTCCACAGTACCAGCAGTGAGGACTTGTTGGACTTAGCCTGTCCGCTGGTTCTCTTTGAAACTTAACCCCTGCTTAACTCTTGGATATGTATAAAGAAGAGCCACAGATCACATTGAAACCTGAGATAATAACATTTGTTTGCTGTGTAAAACATTTTTGTTTTGTTTTGCTCATACAGAAAAAAAAAAAAAGCTATGCAAAGGCATCAACATTATTATGTGTAACTTCACAATCAGATAACAATTATCCATGCTTATGAGGATTAGCAGGGATAGATTTATTTACCATTATATCTTAAAGGAGAACTATGAGGTGAGTGCTTTTCACTCACCTCATAGTTCTAGCCGACCTGTGACAATGAGACTGTCACAGGTCGGCTCAGTAGATCGGGAGGTGAGCTAACACATACCGGCATTCGCTCACCTCTCGATCCTGTCACAGCCCTCTGCCTTGACAGGGGAGGGGCTGGATTCCACCCTCCCCGCTCCGATCCGCCAGTGCTGACTGGCGGATCGGACGGGGGAGGGGACGGGTACAGCTGGCTCTGCCTCTAGATAGGCAGAGCCAGCTGTCACTCATGCAGCTTGGCGGATCCAGACATAATTGTCGGGATCCGCTTCAGCTGCGGCGTCTCAGTATACCGCGAGCAGTATACCGCGAGCTACAGCTATACTGAGCTTAGGGTGAGGGGAGGACGCTAGTTTGTGTCCTCCCGTTACCCTAAGGAGAACTATGGGGAAAAGCCCTAACCCCATAGTTCTCCTTTAACACACACATGTGCCCACTCTGCCTAATTCCCTGTGTTGTGTGTCAAGATATAACAATGGCAATAGCAGCCTTATGCGATGCCGGGGTCCTTCTCTGCATATGTGAAAGTCAGCAGGTCCCAGGATTATCAGAACCCTGAAAAAAATAGTGCAGTCTGGCTTTAAATGTGCTCCAAACATACATTTCTTGTACTCCCGTCCCATGATTGTTTAAGTGCTACCATAAGTACCATAAGTACTACAAAATACTATGGTACCATAAGTGCTACCATAGTATTTTCTCAAATACTAATGCATCACTTCAGTAGGCTACAATTTACCATTTAACAATATGCCACTATTTTACCATTTACAGTATACCCTCTGTAATTCCTAGCAAGCACCAACTCAGAGATATATGACCCCCATGTGTCAATATTTAACATCACATTTCCTTATACTGCACCATATGCCATCATACTGCACTATATACAAAACATTTATGCCACGTTCACATTAGCCAAATAGAGAGTTTTAGTGGGCGGGTTACTGTGTTGCAACAAGTCTGGCAGGGGGCATAGTGATGGTCTGTCACAGCGTATCACGCTGTTTAACTTTTTCTTCTCCCCACACAGCAATTTTATATGTACTCTAGTGGTGAGCTGAGTTTTTCTTGTGCAGAAAAAAATGCATCTCACTGCACATAGAGAAAAAATGACTGGCTGGAGTAGACAGAATCTGGAGCAGCTGTGCATGACAACCAATCAGCTGTTAACTTTATTTTTCAAAGTTTAACTGTACAAGCTGAAGTAAGAAGCTGATGAGCTACTATGCACAGCTGCTCCAGATTTTGTCTGCTCTAGTTTTAGTACATTTGCTCAATAGTGTATGCATAGCCTAACAGAGCCTGTACAGAGTGCATTAACCTGTTGCAACCATGTGAAGTACATACCTCAACAGATCAGACTAGAGTAAAGGGAAATGTGATTGCCTGCTATAGCTCTTACCCAGCATGGACATTGTAGTTGAAAACTAAACCCCAAAATGCATATAGGGAGTACAGTCTGGATGCTCAGCATTTCAGTGTTTTTTTTAACATTGGTTTAGTGCACCAAACCACCCCAGTTCCTTCTGTCAGCAAAGACTCTGATGATCTGAGGACCCCTGCTAGTTATTAGTGTTAAGGCTGGGCTTGGTACAGGTCCACTTTGACTGAGTTCACCCAAGACCGTTCAAAACTGTGACTGCCACACCCTCCTCCCGATCCAATCAGTTGCAGGAGGCACATTCCCCGCCCCGGAGCTATACATGTCAAGAAGGAAGGAAATGCCCCCACTACAACTGCTGATTGGGATGGGAGACGGGATGGCAGTCACAGTTTTGGGTAGGATAAGGTGAACTTAGGTAAACTTATTTGCAGCAAGCCCAGCCTCACCTCTACTAGTGATATAGTAGATGAATTACCCAAACACATCCACTGGGGACTCATAGCTGTCTCTCACAAACAGAAAGCCTGGTGTAAAAGTCATCACTAAGAGGTTTATCACAATCAGGCAGGAAGAGAGAAAGTTACATATCACAGGATTCAGAAAGTACACTGCCACTGCTCTCTGCATTCTGTTTGCAGTGGATTACAGAGCAGTCAATGTAAGGTACATTTACTGAACTTTATTACTGTGTTTGCTGAATAAGGAAACACATCCATGTCAGGTCAGTGAACTACCCTTTTCCACACAATTTGGAGTTGTCTAACTAAAATTTTCTTTAGAATTTTGATAGTGATGGCAACAATGTGTTGTTTTCAGTGTTATTTCACCAAGTTATATGGGGGAATTAGCCGGCTGTCTGGTAACTCCAGTTTCCTGTCCTGTTAAGGTGAGCTTCAGCTTAAACTAATCTATGGTTAAAAATAAGTTAACATGCAATTTGATTACAACGTCATACTAACGTGACTGTGTTGCCTTTAGATATTGGAGGTGGATTTCTATCCTTTCCCTGTGCCTGAGGGTTCTTTGTTGGGATGGCAGTATTTCCCACTTGGTTCCTAATAGAGGAATAAACAATCGGACTGTAATACAATACCTAAAAGTAAGTGATTATGGTAACAGATACTATATGTTATTGTGAACTCCATATGTGAATATGCTGTATTAACAATCTGGTATTTGTGAACCATAGATTACTTCACTCACCTTCCTGATGAAGCGATGCCGTGAAACACCTTGAAAGTGGCATTATTGAACATTGGAGAAATCACTCATTAACATCTAGTGGTTAATACCATATGGGTTTTGTACAAATAGATGCAATTAATTAGTCTTGCTCCTCAAGACTCTGTTAATCGTCTGCCAACAATGGTGACTTGCTTTTATGAGTGTTCATGGATATTGTAATGTTTTCTATATTTCTAAAAGTTTTGTACATTCTTTTCTTTTAAGCTGGTTCAACTGTATTGTGGTCTGTTCTCTCACCTCAAAAGTCCTATCCAATTCTGTTTTCTGTACTGTTTGCTGTATAGCAGTAGTAGCTCATGGAATGGTACGGGTTATTGCTTGGGACAGATCTTGGATTTGGACAAGATAACATTTTGCATACTATTAAATACTATAATATTGTCAGGAGGTATCGTCGGCTTGAGCCGTGAAGTGGAACCCACTGGCAGCAAACGGGCAAAGAGATCCAAAAACGAGGTACAAAGGATCAATCCAAAAGACAAAGTCAAAGTCCTGTCCGGGTCAAGGCAGGCAGCTAGGTTCAAGAACGGGAAGGCAGACCAAAGGGTTGGTAACAGGAATTCAGATGAGGGGTCAGGGAACAGCAGCAGTAGCAAACACAAGAGTCTAGGCGATTGCACCATATAGGTAGAATAACTCAGCAACAAGCCAGGGCTCTGACTAGCATTTATACCCAGTGGGAACCAAGACTGTCCCATGGTTGCCGAGACAACCAGGAGGCTTCTCTATCCAGAAGCCAATGGCATGAAGGAAAGGGTGAAAGGAGTATGCTGGGAACCTCCCCCAGCAAGGCCCACACCTGACAGCACTAATGGGTGCAGGCGCACTACGCGTGCGCAGTCTGTCCACCGCGCACGCACCCGCCACACATTTCACCCATGCGCATCGGCAACCCTGACGCCAGGATTCTTGCCAGGAAGAAGGAGGCCCCGTGCTCTATGGCGTATCTGGCAGCCCCGAGTAGAGGTGACACCCCTGGTTCCCTGACAATTATTTTCCCTGGAAGGAAGTGCCAGCCATTTTATTCCGAGTTAATTGATTTGTTGGTTATTAAAGAAGAATTAAATATGCATTGTGGTAGGAGGGTATTGCCATAATGTGCAAGAATGAATTGCGTAGAGCAATGTACAAAGTTTGTCTTTTTTTTTCTTTCCAATAGAGACTGCATGAAACTTTTGCCACAAAATTATTTAGTTCCCCTATAAATGTTACCCAGGGGAGCTGCTTGAGCCTGCCCCTGTTTCTGATGTTTTTATGGTCTGCGTAAAGATATCAAAACCTATTTTATACCCTATTTGTCTATAGGCAGACATAGCTTTTAGGATAGCTTAATTTAACAAGCATGTCACTTTTTTCTATTTAATAAGAAGGAAAAATTAGTTTGTGGTTTTCCCTCAAGTCAGCGTTCGGCCATGGTAAAGAGAACACCGATGTAAATAATGATTACCTTCATTCTTAGTAAAATTAATCAGTTTATCTGTTTGCTTACTGGTGAGAATATTGACTCATAAATTGAACAATCTCATCATCCTACTAAATTATAGACTGCTATGAGATTCCCATGTGTCGACAGGAGATCGTTAGTGCTTACCAAGCACATCCGAATGTGTGGCTGGCATTCTTGAAATAGGTTTACTTGACATGCGTTTAATTTTCATAAACAAGAGTCTCTATTAAATATTTATCTTTATTTTTGTTTCAGATATTTTTTCTTGTGTTGATACACTCTACAGGGAGTAAAAAAGTCAGTGAAGAAATGACAAGATTACTAATATATCTGGAAAACCCGCTAATAGAGATATATGTAGCTCATTTACTTTTATGTGGTTCTTCCTAAGAAAAAGCAGAAATACATTTTTGAAAATACACAGAAAAATAGATTATAGATGGTATATTAACCACCTCCCATCCATTGCCGTTCCTGAACAGCCGGACGGGAGCCTCATAGGAGTGGGAGGGCACCTTAAGACATCCTGCCTCCTCCCCCTCCTCGTGCGTGGCGCTCAGAGCACACACGAGTGGGGAAACTGTAAGCATGTAAACAGCCAGGAATGGCTGTTTACATTCAAGCGATCGTTTGTACTAGGTGCGAGTGTGCGCCCCCCATACCTCTGTCGCCGCCGTCCTGGTTGCGGCTGCTGCCGGTCCCAAGATCCTCTGTGCCGGTGCAGCTGGGACCGGCACGGTGAAGCTGTCAGTGGAGATCAAAGGGAGATCAGTACACGATCTCGATTTGATCTCTTTTCTGTCCCCGAATGCGGGAAGTGATGTATATTACATCACTTCCTGCATTCAGTGTCACTCTCCGGTTACAGATGCCGGTGAGAAGCTGAGGAAGCAGATCTCTGCTTCATCAGCTTCTCTGGGGGTCCCAGAGAAAAAACAAGATTAAAGCATGACAAAATAAAGAAGCTAGAAAAAAATAGTCACAAATAAAACAAAATGTAAAATAACGCAAAACATTTTTTTAACGTCCCCCGCCCCCACATACACACGCAAAGATGCCTATTGTGCAGCACATGTTACATATTGCCACGAATGTCAGAATGAAAGCAATAATTTTAGGGCCATTAATTACTGATAACACTAAACTGATGAGCGGTAGAAGCTTTTAATGCATCGCCTATGGCCAATTTTGGGTGTGATAATAAATGTTTCATAACATTTCATAGGGAAACATGTTTTTAAAAAAAGGTTTGGGTACTTTTTTTGTTATATAGTAAAAAAAATAAAACCCCAGTAGTGATTAAATACCACCAAAAGCAAGCTCTATCTGCCCCCCAAAACATGGTATAAAATCTGTTTCAGTACAGCGTTGCATGACGTAATAAATGTCAGTCAAAGTACTGCAGCGCTGAATACTGAAAAATGGCCTGGCCAGGAAGGGGGTGTAACACCCTGGTCTTCAAGTGGTTAAGACTAACTGCCTCCTTTCATAGAGTTGCGCAAAGGTAGTGTACAAAGTGCAGTACCCTATAGAAACCAACCACATTTTAGTTTACTAGAACCACAAGTAGGGATACGCATTGGGTTTGGGTTGAGCATGGGTCTGCAGTGAAACCAATTAATGTGACCATTCAACGCCAAAGCAACCAACTACCAATAATGCACTTCCTGGCTTCCGAACATCCGGTCAGGTGGCTTAGAATAGCCAATAATGGGGGCTTTGCTATGTACTAGCCCTGTAATATAAAAAGTCAGATTTCTCAGCAGCGATATTGTCAATGCACTTAGCTGGGGAAGCATAGTGACTCAGTGCTGCTGATAAAGACTTAGGGATAAATTCATGTAGGAATTCTAGACACTAGAACCCTTACTGAATGTCCATCAGTTAGCAAAATGCTGTCTATTTTGTGGAATTTCTGTGGGGGAGGGAAGGATTTTTACATAATGCTGCTTATTTGTGTCCTGCAGCTTCTTGCAGCCACTCTGCCCGCATTGTCTACAGTAATAACAGGCTCAATGTATGTTTTTGAAAGAGCACATGCATTTTACTGTCAAACGACTACATGTGTATTTTCACAGAGCATAATTCCTGATTGTTGCTGGCAGCAATTTTTGCTGGGAAAAAAAAAATATATTTCTGGGCAAGTCCTTGCAAGGTGCTTTAGAATCTGATCTTGTCTGCTATTAGACTGTGGGCCTCAGCCATTTTAAGGGTTCATACCCTCTCCAACATACAGATACTACAGAGGGTCTACTTTTCATCTTTCTGTGACAATTAGTTATTTCTGCACTTCAGAAAATGCCTTTCCAACACATCAGACACATTCCTCTCCTCTCTACTAGTAGGAGCAGGGAGCAGGGAGGATCATTGCTAGGAGCCAAGCAAACATGTTGCTTGCACATGTTGTGGCAGGAAACATGCTGACAGGAGTAATGAGCAGAAGGTGCAGAGTGGTGAACTGCTACTGATTCTTCATTATCCAATCACAGACAGGAGTCAGAAAAGTGGCCTTGCTGTGTTGTTTAGAGCAGAACTATACTGCAAGCTCCCTTACCGCTGAAATCCTTGCCCGGTCTTTTTCTGGATACAAATCTTTGGTCATCTTGATTGGCTTCACTGGGAAGACATAACTTCCACACCTGTACAAAAGTTCCTTCATCTCAGCAAATGCCAAAACTGTACACTGAGCTCTGCATTCACAGCATAATGTACATTATGAACAAGCAGGTTACAATTTTATTGCAGTACTGACATAGTATGTATCTTCTACAATAAAAAACTACCAGGTTGCAAACTTTTCAGGTGTGGTGTCAAGTTCCACTTTAAGTAAAATGTAAAATGTGTAAAGTATCTAAAGCCAAAACTTTTTCATAATGGATAGAGCAGAGGATCCTTAAAACCCGGTGGCCTTTTAGGAGATCTCTCTTCACTTATAAGAACAATATAGGAACCTATAGTCACAATAGGAAGTGAAAGAGAATCTCTCCAAAGTGAGGAAAATATCTATGACAGCTGTAATCAGAACTGGTGTCCCCATTGCAAGAATTACCCTTTATTTATTTTCTGGTGGCAATTCAAGAATTTGAATCTTCTCTCACTTTCACTCTTAATGACAATGGTCACCATGATAAATAGAGGGGAATCTTTCCAACTGGGGAGAGCAGTAAAGCCTGACAGGTGTTCTAATCATTCTTCACTTTATTCTATATCTATTATACATTTTATTCTAAATAAAAAAAAATGTTTTGGCTATAGATATACAGGTGAAACTCGAAAGATTAGAATATCGTGCAAAGTTCATTTATTTCACTAATGCAACTTAAAAGGTGAAACTAATATATGAGATAGACTCATTACATGCAAAGCAAGATAGTTCAAGCCTTGATTTGTCATAATTGTGATGATTATGGCTTACAGCTCATGAAAACCCAGATCCACATACTCAGACATTTTTTGGCAGTGTGGGCAGGTGCCAACTCCTGCTGGAAAATGAAGTCAGCATCCCCATAGAGCTCGTCTGCGGAAGGAAGCATGAAGTGCTCCAAAATCTCCTGGTAGACGGCTAAGTTGCATTAGTGAAATAAATGAACTTTTGCACGATATTCTAATTTTTCGAGTTTCACCTGTATAGTTTGACTGCAGTGGACAAAGGTCAGGTCACCAGCCTGAATATGCAGCCTGCCAGAGCTGTGTAAATATTAGGAATAGATTAGTAGAAATACAAAGCCTTCAGCAGGTATATGTAATTTATCTCTGTGTTTAGCTGTTTGCCTGTAGTTCAACTTTACTTTGAATACTTCTATTTAAATACAAAACCCAGGAAGAAAGAAAATACTGAAAAGAAAGCTCCTCTAACGGGGGTAGGCTTCTCTGAGCTACACAAAGGTAAACCAGCCGAATCACTTTATAAATGTCTTCAAGCAGCACCTGAGTGAACAGTCCTGACATTTCAATCCGTTGCTGAAGCCAGAGAGATGATTCAGTGAGCTTATACTGTGATTTCTCCAAGTGTCTGAAGTCCATTCATGGTGACCTCTAGTGAGATACGGTGGAAAGGGCATAATCATGAATTGCTGCACAGACTGACTTATCAGTACTGAGAGCTCAGCTGTACAATGTCAGTCTAGCACTATTTACTGAATGTAGTCACAAGTCTACTTGTTACTATTTCTGCTCAGATTATGCTTAATTCCAGCACTGCTTACATAACTATTATTATTATTGTTTTCAGTAGAGTATGAGGTAAAGGTTGTATTTTTCTTTCTCTGGACACAGATTTTCTAAGTCGAAATGGAACCTGCTCTAAACTTAAACCTTTTAATACATAGATTTTACATTTCTGAAACTTGGTGAATGATTTATAAAACTTCTGCCCTGCCATATGCTGGGTGATTGGCATTTGAACTGCATTCCTGCCACTAGATGGAGCAGATGAATTTCCTTTCTCTTGTCTCCATCTAGTAGCAGAAGCCTATTTAATTTAGGGGGTTATTCACTTAGCTGCCGAAGGCAGCCGAGTAATGAACAGAGCCGAAGTGAACAGAGCCGATTGATGTTCAGCTATTCACTCTGGCTCAGTACGGCTGATTTCAGCCGTACATCGGCCCCGTACGGCTGCCTTTGGTCAACCAAACATGCTCTGTATGTTCGGCCGAGCCGGAGTGCAGAAGGAGTTCGACTCAGCCAATCCAACATTTGGAGCGGCTGAGCTGAAGCTCTGGTAGTTCTCTTGCTGTGGTTCACCCTTATACTTATAGGGGTCGAACGGCAGTGAGTAATTTGCCATCCGAAGGTAGCGAGCAGAATAGAAATAAATGTAAACAAACAGAAAAAAAAGTTTAAAAATTATTTCAATAAATGTAAAAAAATAGGAAAATAATTAAAAAATGTTAAAGAAAAGAAAAACAGTGTGGGGTCCACCTCCCAAACCATACCAGACCCACTAGGTCTGGTAGGAAATTTAGGAGGGACCCCATTTAAAAAAAAATAAAAAAAAATAGAGTGGTGTTCCCTGGGTCATTGGTTGTGGGGGTGCAGGCAGGGGGATTATTCACATAGGGGTACCCCTTTAATGAAGGGGCACCCAGATGCACCCCCCCTGTAAATGAGGAAGGGATACTTATACCCCTAAGTGTAAAAAAGACGCTAGACTTTAGAAAAAATTATTTAATTGAAAAAAAAACAAAAGACAAGTTTTTGATAAGTCTTTTATTTTAAAAAAATTGATCAAATCCTATGGTCAATCACGACATCCAGCGTTGTCCACAATGACGACTCAGCAAAATAAAATAATAAAAACAATAAATAAATAAAAAATAATTTAAAAAAAAACGACTCATGCCGACCCGACTACACGCGCCGAACTCCCACCACATAATGAAGAATCTGACAGATGCCGGCAAAATATAAACAAGTGGGCGGAGCTAGTGGTGACATCACCTTCACCTTCTAGCAGGTCCCGGGCAAATAAAAGCAACTGGGCTGAGCCCAGTTTTGTTGTTTCACGGCCAGCTCCAACCAGTTGTTGATGTTTAATGACAGATCAGCGTCCCCAGGTCATTTGGGGACACTGATCTGTCATTACAACTGGGTGGAGCGAACCGTGAGATCCCGGCTGCCATTTGCGTGGAGACCGACCTTTCTCCACGCTTAGCCTGTCACTATGGTTCAGCCGAGCTGAAGCATATGCATTCGGCTTAGCTGAGCCGCTTGGCTGCCTTCGGCTGCTGTACGGGCTATTGTTCAACTGATCCGAAGGGCTCAAGCGTTCGAAGCGAACCCAAGGATCAGCTGTGGCTACGGCTGGATCCTTTGGCTCTTCTGTGAATAACCCTCATAGTTTCAATGTTACTTCATTAGTTTTCGCTTTTTATTCTAAGAACATTTTCAGCAATTATAGAGAATACCATTTGATCTTGCCAGAAATGTCTCTTTATTTGAGCTGGGCTGACAGTATAGACAGTAAAAAAAAACAATGTTACCTTTCTTTGATAAACTACTACCCTTTTAAATCACCATGCAATGGAGATGAACAAGGACAGACATGTTTAAAGGCCATACAGGGTGACAACCATGGCTCCCTCTATAGATACAGTGGATGAATGAGTGTAGACAATCCATGACAGGAAATGTGTGATTCTCAGGATTACCAGGTGAGCATAAGAGGTGGGCAGCACAGTGGCACTTCTGCTTTGCTCCCTTGGTCTCTGGTTCAAAATCCTGGTATGGACACTATCTGCAAGGAGTTTTATGTTCTTCCTTTACTTGTGTGTGTTTTTTCTTGTACTCCCTTTTCCTCCCATGATCCAAAGACATGCTGAAAGGTTATTTGTCTCCTGTCTAAATCAGCCCTGTTTGCATGTGAGATAGGGACCTTAGATTGTAAGCACCTTTAGGGCAGGGACTGATGTCAATGTGCAGTATGTAAAGCGCTGCACAAATTGTCGGCACTAAATAAATGCCTGTAAAAAGTAAAGGGGAAAATGCCTGAAATCAAATGCAACCATCACATCTAAGGATTGGAAAGCTTGCGTTTGGGTTTTGAAATGCTTAAAGGCCAGTCTGAGCAAAAGCAAATAAACCTCCCAGTGCAAAGATTTCTCTATCATGATGGCTTTACATAAGTACATTTCGTTAGATGGTATTTTGCTGGTAGATTTAAAACACAGGGTGGTCTTTATTTAACGGATGCCTCTATCAATCACAACCATTAGGAGCCTGAAATTTCAGTGAGCCTGCTTTACTAACAAAATAGTTTTTTTGAATTTACATACATTTCAGGAAAAGGCAGTGGTACTCTTGTGGCACTGCAAGGTGAAATAATTACACGAAAAACATTGTAATTAAGAAAAAATAATAAAATAATGATCACTCTACAACCCCTCCCACCCATAAAAAAACATGACCTACATGTAAACAACAACCTCTTCTAACACTGCTCCTATTCTATCCAGAACCTGGGTATGTCAACAAGTTTCCTACAAGTAGATGGAGTCATCTTCAGACTGTCCCTCACTCTCTATGAGCCAGCTTGAAGGCCACCTCCAGGTAAACCAAAAAACGACTCTTGCAGTGGGGCTATTCCCAAAACTGCAAGATTACGTTCCGGTGCTCACCTGTCTCACCTCTGCTCTGGTTGGTGCAATGGCCCTTGAAGTCTTCACATCTAATGTAGGTCTAACAAACTTACTTCAGAGGTACTTTAGACGTAATGAAGTTAGCGGTCCTTAGGCTACCACATTTCAGGGGCAAAGAGGCTACGTGTATTGGGCTAGCAACCCAGATGGAGTTGGCGGGAGTGGGGATAAGGTAGGTAAAATAGCTTTTTCCAGGCATAAACAAGCTTACTCCTTGCAGTATGGGAGTAGCCCCACTGCAGGGGTAGTTTTTTTGGCTTGGCCAGAGATCGGATTTACAGTAAATAGCTCAAATCAGAACAGGGTGTGATATTTTTATTTCTGTCTGCATCTTCCTATTCTGCTGATGCCTGTAAATGAAGGGACAAAAATGTGGTCGCTTACAGAATAGGAGAACCAAAACAGATTTGAGCTCATCCTTGTTCTATCTTGCATTAGGCTTTCATGTTTGCAAAACAGTGAGATCTGTCACATTCTGTTTTTGTTAAAGTCCAAATCTGTGTTATATTATGTTCTGTGTGGCCTCTTCCAGGAGAGGCATAAATGATTCATTGCTGCAGTCCAGGCCTGTTGCCGACCAGTCTTATTGTCACCTGTTCTTGTGAAATGATCACACCATCAATGGGGTCTTCATGATGTAAGGATCCTGGTAATGGACAGCCAATGGGAAATGCCTGTGTCATCAGGCAGCCATGTGGGCACGCATGAATGGTTCTCTCATTCTGCAGTTAAAAATGCAGAAGACTGAGGAACCGACACGTCAAATCACCTCAGATTTTGGTAAGTATTTGGGTGATTTAGGTAGGTTTTTTTTTTTTTTTTAAATGAGGGGATTAGATGGTGGAGTGCATGGAGGGATTTTGTTTGATCCCAGAGATAAGATTTAAAAGTACAGTTACACTTTTAATTATTAATTGGGAGACATTAGGATGGGTATTTCCCATTCCCCTTGGTTCTATTTACATCATAGCAGCTGATCTGTAAAGCTCAACATTTAAAGGAGAACTATGGGGTTAGGGCTTTTCCCCATAGTTCTCCTTAGGGTAACGGGAGGACACAAACTAGCATTTTCCCATCACCCTTAGCTCAGTATACCGCGAGCTGCAGCTCGCGGTATACTGAGACATCGCAGCTGAAGCGCATCCTGACAATTATGTCTGGATCCGCCCAGCTGCATGAGTGACAGCTGGCTCTGCCTATCTAGAGGCAGAGCCAGCTGTACCCGCCCCTCCCCCGTCTGTTCCACCAGTCAGCGCTGGAGGATCGGAGCGGGGAGGGGGGAATCCAGTCCCTCCCCTGCCACGGCAGAGAGCCGTGACAGGATCGAGAAGTGAGTGAACACCGGTATGTGTTCGCTCACTTCCCGATCTACTGAGCAGACGTGTGACAGTTTCATTGTCACAGGTCGGCTAGAACTATGAGGATGAGTAAAAAAGCACTCACCTCATAGTTCTCCTTTAACAGCCTCTTCGAAATAGCAAAGAGCAATGGTGCCAAAAGCAGTAACTCTTTGCAACCCATCTATTCACTCTAACCAGAAAAAGAGGGAGCTGAATTTGGTTTGTGACTGCCTAGGCTACTAATTTTCGCTTTATACATTTAATGCATCCAAAATCCTTGTATTAACAATTAAATACCTACAAAGTCTTCTTTACAAGCAATCAAAAGATAGAATATATATATATATATTAAAATGAAAATCAATACCTTTGAACACACCACTGAGAAAATTACAGGACATAGAAAACAGGGTTTCATACTGTCAGCCAAATTATGCCATTCTCCAGGAAAGCTTGTTGCTACTGTTGACTGGCTCAGTAGGGGTAGAGTCTATTTGAATGAACTGGTAATACTCAGTGCTTTGTTGATACCCCCTAAAGTCACTCTGCTTCCCAGCATGAAAAGTGTGTGTTGGGTAAAATGAAACCTAGTTCGAGCACTAAACTAGAGATGAAATGTAATTTCACTGAAGGAGAGCAGAGCATAGTGTGCAATTATCACCATGGTTGTAAGTGTAGCTTTGGTCCTGGTATTCTGGCACCCTGGTCTCCATTGCGACAACGGGATGTGTCCTGTGTGATAATAGCGCTGAGTACAATCCAAGAAACAGATGTTACATCTAACACTGCACTAGATGAATTAGTTTTATGTCTTAACTTCATCTTTTATGTCATTACAGCAGAAATATAAGCAAGTATGAAAAAAAAACACTAATTTATACAGTTAGTTAATTTATTAATTTAAAAATTAGCTTGTGTAAGTACCGGAAACTGACTTGGCATTAACCTTGTAATCCCAAGTATGGACTGGGGAAAAAAGAGGCAGCAATTTGAGCCTATAAGATGCTGCTGCATGCACATATGCTGTCAGGGAACATGCAGACAGGAGAAGGGAGCAGTGTGAGCACTGGCAGGTAGGTGAACTGCTGCTGCCGCTTCACTGTCCAATCACAGGCAAGGGGTAGGTAGGTGACCTGTCCCTAAAAGTATTTAAAATCACATCTTAGTCAGTCTTCAATTAGCAAACTTCCCACTATGGCAGAATTTAGATTGGTAAAGCGAGGCAGAGTTCTGTAAGCACTTTACAACAGTGCAAGGATGCTGGCTGATAAAACGGAGAGCTTAAAGTTAAACTCATCAGTTTCTTCTCCCTCACTAGCTGTCACAATTCAGCTGCACAGTTGCAGCTGGGCTGTGACTTGTAGTTCCACAAGTATTTGCAGACCTTTTACCTCTGGTTCTGCAGGCATGTGCTGTTGCTTGTAGTCCTCCAGGCATGTGCTCCTAACTTGTTCTTGCACTAGTCTGGCAGCTTTAGTTGTTGGCCGACTCTCGTGCTGATTCTTATGCAGTTTCTCAGCCAAGCAGTGCAGTCAGCTTGTGGTCAATCCTATGTTTCCTCGCTCTTGCTTTCTCTATTTAAACCCAGTGCAGCTCACGACGCATGGCCCAAGCAAAGCTTCGATAGAGCCGACCTGTGACAGCTTCTTGTCACAGGTCGGCTCTAACTATGATATCACCTATTAGATCTCCTTTTAAGTATTTAGACTTTCAGTTTAGCTGTTTTCCTACAATTAATTACTACAGAATTCCCCCTTTAAAAAAATAATTTTATAATTGCTACAATCTCATGTTTTGTTTACTAATTTGTACTGAAATTATAGTCTATCATAGGAGTGAGCTTGGAGTGGTGGCTACTCTACACAACAGAGTAAAGTAAAAATTGTCACCAGCACACCACAGATATTCACAGCAAAAAGTCCTTTAATGACAGATTGCCATTCAGTACAAGCGCTTTCTGGGTCTCAAAAGTACCCCTTCAGGCTCAGAATGACGTGAAGGGGTACTTTTGAGACCCTGAAAGCTCTTGTACTGAATGGCAATCTGTCATTAAAGGACTTTTTGCTGTGAATGCCTCTTCAATACCATACTGGGAGTCTGTGGAGATACATTTCTTCCACCCATATCTGCTATGAAGCTGGATTTCTATTGGATTCGGATGTTTGATGAGTCCGTATTACATTTGTTTCCATATATGGTTAGCCAAGGTTTGTGAATGTGCAACACATATAGTTTACAGGTTTTAATATGATATATTCATGTTTGTCATGTTTTTGTCATTTAATAAATTATTTGCCTTTTATGTATGACTACATAGTTGCATTATGAACTTGATGGTGAGACCTCTCTAAAAGTGATATGTGGATTTTGGGGTATTTACTAATACTGGAGCACACAGAATCAGGAGCAGCTGTGCATGAGAACCAATTGACTTCTAGCTTTTATTTTTTAAAGCCTAAGTAAACAAGCTGAAGTTACAAGCTGATTGGTTGCTAGGCACTGGCACAGCAGCTCCAGATTGTGCCTACTCCTATTTTAGTAAAATGCCCAGTTTGTGTTTAGAGACTCCTGCTGCAATGCTGCAATGTCCCTGCAATTCATTATATCTCCTGGAAGTCTGTAATATTGGCATTACTATTTTGAAGCTGGACACCGTAACTCTATGTTTAGTCCACCTTAACCAGTTGACATCCGCGGTGTTAAACCCCCTTCCCATCCAGGCCATTTTTCAGTATTCAGCGCTGCGGTACTTTAACTGACATTTATTCCGTCATGCAGTGCTGTACTGAAATGAATTTTATACCCTTTTTTGGGGACAGATAGAGCTTTCTTTTGGTGGTATTTATTCACCACTGGGGGTTTTATTTTTTTACTATATTAAGGAAAAATTACCGAAATTTTTTTTAAAAAAACAGTTTCCCCTATATTAAATGATAAAACATTTATTATTACCCAATTTTTTGGTAAAATATAAAAGATGGGGTCACGTCGGGTAAAAAGACACTAAACATGTCAAGCCTTAAAATTGCGTGCGCGCGCGAAACCTCAAAAAACGATAATACCCAAAATTGGCCATAGGCGACGCTTTAAAAGCTGTTACCGCTCATCAGTTTAGTGTTATCAGTGATTGATGGCCCTAAAATGATTGCTCTCACTGCGACGTTCGCGGCGATATGTAACATGTGTAGCGCAATTGTAATTTTTGCGCGCTGGGGCTCCGGACGCGTATTTACGTTTATAGGCGCGTAAATGTGGGGGTGGGGGAGTTAAACATTTTGGGCGTTTTTTT
>NW_017308658.1:157921-159150 GCF_000935625.1 Nanorana parkeri
CCGCGAACGAGCACATATAGGCGATCGGCGGGCTATGGACCCGCTGATCGCCTATATGTGAAACACCCGGTAACGGGTGTGTGCATTGATCGGGTCTTTTCTGCCCGTGCGTGCCCACCAGGGGGCGCACGCGAGCAGAAAAAAATTGCCGTCTGGAGACGGCAACCCGCAGATGCTGCAGTGCCGTCCGTCCGTTTTTTTACTACGGGCGGACGGCAAGAGGTTAAGGAAGCTCTAGTAGGGAGCAATGGCACCATTTATTTTGTAGTGATGGTAGATGTAACTGGGTATATGTCAAGTACAAATGAGATGTATCAACAACAGATGCAAAAGTTATGTATTTTCCATTTTGTAAGCTATTCCATTTTTTAAAATACAAAGATGAACTTACATTTTAAAGGCCACAAGTGGTTAAACAGCTGATGTTACAAGTGCACAGACAGCTCTCTCCCCATTGCATAATGAAAAACAAGCATTAATAATACATACAAGTGGCACAGCAAACAAGGCAACATATATTCGGTATATATTATTGTGGATTTAAATTTGCATTCTGTCAAATTAGCTGTTTAGGTCACAAAGGTCTTGCTTATACAGGTCTACGAGTGCAGATTTTGCAGTTTTCGTCTTCTGGGTGTTGTAAACTGTAACAAATTCAGTTGTTCTGAAGAATGATGCATACAATCTGCTAAATTTATACAATAAAAAGTTAGAACTAAAAAAGAGGGACACTTTTGTAGCATTTTTACTTTAAGAAATAATCAAATAATAGCGACTTACATTGCATTCCTACATTTTTTAAAACATACTTCATATTAAAATGACTGATGATGAAACATTTAGCATCTTAGTTTCTAATGTCATAGTGTCTCTTCAATTTAACCAGATTAGGACATTGTGTGGGAACACACAAAACAGGCTTTGCTTAAAGTGACACTAAACTCAGAAGTTCAACCTTAAAATTGCATTTAAGAACCCTAAATATTAACAATACTGAATCCATAGTGCATCAGTCAGCTGGGGATCCTGAAATCATCTCTGTGCCTCTGTGTCTACAACACACAGAGGCACTATAGGGAACAAAAGTAGCCACCCTCCACATTCCTCTAGGCCAGTGGGCAACCCTTCATGATGATAACCTGAATGTAGGGATTATGTCAGAACAGAACTGCTTGCAGCAGGCCCTTACGTGTGTTACATAGTTACATAGTATTTGAGGTTGAATAAAG
>NW_017308659.1:0-10238 GCF_000935625.1 Nanorana parkeri
CATGGGGGCACTGTGATGGTCACATGATCACCGGACTTCAGTGAAGGAAAACACTGGATGGAGAAACCAATAGGAACATCATGTTAGACTCCCAGAATCCTCCTCACCTCTCCGGTCAGGTCATGTGACCACCCAGAATCCTCCTCACCTCCCCGATCAGGTCATGTGACCTCCCAGAATCCTCCTCACCTCCCCGATCAGGTCATGTGACCACCCAGAATACTCCTCACCTCTCCGATCAGGTCATGTGACCTCCTAGAATCCTCCTCACCTCTCCGGTCAGCAGGTAGATGATCTCCAGGGTGAGGTTTAGTATCCTCTCGGTCATGTGACTCCGGTCCTCCTCCATCATTGGTGCAGTCATCTATGAAGGTCTCCCTGTAGACAGACATTGAGATCGGAGAATGATCTGCATTATGCGCATCGCTGATCGGCACACATGGTCGGCTTTTTTTTTTCAAGCATGAGGTTGTAGTCCATCCCGGGGGGCGGAGCTTGGGGCGGTGACCACTCTACAACACACGCAGGGACCATGGGGAACAGACGTAGCCCCCCTCCGGAAGGAAGAACGGTGTCAGAGATGATTGGAGGATCTACAGCCGAGTGATACACAAATCAGAGACATTGTTGGTCACTGGGACATTGGAGACATTGAGACATTGGAGTTCGGGGACTGGGAGGGATTTTTAGGACTCATCTCCGGAGTTTGGTGTCTCATTAATATGAACACGTTACGGAGACGTTGACTCGGACTTTCCTTTATAGGAACATCGGTCATACGTTCCTCGTTGTCGGAGGTGCGCGGGTCCAGCAGAACATCACGTCCAGTCGGAGCTTCTCGTAAAATTGTCTTGTAATAATTTTACTGTTCCGGCTGAGCTATTAAACCCGTCAGTTTCGTGGCTCCCGGAGATAATACGACGTCACGGTGCCTATGGAGGAAGATGACGGACACAACAAGGGGGGGTTACTGAGTATATAAATCTATATATCTTATTACCTTCTCTGCTGCCAGTTCCAGCAATGTCTGCTCTCTACTTCCTCCCACATGAAACTTCCTGTCTGTATCTGACATCACTTCCCTTTTCCATAGAGACTTCCTGCCTTGGCACAGGTGACATCACCACCTAGTGGATCCCATAGGAACTGCAGCCGTGAGTGTACATGGCCTTGTCCTGGGTGTGTACTTGATACCCCTGTAGATGGTGTCATTACCTCTTCCACCCCGGCACCTCACCTGCCTTCCCATCTTCTGCCATGAAGGTGACCCCTGTGTCAGGCCTCAGAGAAAACCTCGACCAGTTTACATTTCTTAGGTTGGTGTTGTGAAAGTCATGTGACGGGTGATTAGAGAACTTCCAGTGAATATCTTTGGGAGTTGTCTGTATTTAGTCCAATGAAGAGGAGAAGAAGAAGCTGGAGAAGAGTAGAAGGTTCACCACCATTGACTTTGAAGTCCAGGGGTCGGCTGGCTCGCCATAGCGCCGTTGTATCCTCTGATGGCCCCAATGTTGGGCAAAAATTGGCTAAAGAAGTGATGAGTGGGGGCCGTAATTGACAGAAACCATTCACCACTCCAGAGTAGACCTCATTGTGGCCACCACCCGGAACCACCAACACCACCACCCGGAACACCCAACACCACCACCCCTCAAATTTTAGGGTTTTCAACCCAGCAGCACCACCTCGTCTCCGCCTCTCTCCAACCGTCAGTGTTTTAATGTGTCACCCAGTCTCCACCTCCCGTCCTCGGCCATGTCACCCTGTAGACCTCTTCCACCTGCCAGCCTGCCACGGCCACCTGAAATACACTGGTCTACAAAGTTTGGGAAATGATGGACCTCGGAGATAAAATGTGTTCATTCTTACATACTTTGATGGGATGAATTAGAAAACAGGTGAGGAAGGTTCTGGTTGGTCGGCTGAAGTTTTCACAATAAAGATTTATACACAGGCGAGTCTATTAGCCAACAAGGGGGGGGGGGAGTCTGATGATCATGATGTCAAAGTACGGTAGAACAATGAAAATGGTGCCACATGGAAGTGTATCTTCACTCTGAGACTAAAGATTATGACCCAGGGGGCGTGGCCAAGCGGCGTACATGGACGGACGCTGATCACAGCAGCTCCGGTCCCGATCGAATCCTCTCCCCATCCTGACGGTTCCCCAGGCCTGCACGGCACCCGGGCTCCCTCCGCTCTTCCTCCTGACCCCGACGACAGCAGCCATGGTTAAAATCGGAGACCAGAAGGATGTCTCCGCCGCCGAAAAGCTGGCCCGTTTCCAGAGGCAAGATGGCGGCGGACATGCGGCCTCCCGCCCCCTCCACGGACTCCACCACGAGGACGATTCCGGCTCCATCCTCAAGTAAGGGGGCTCCTCAGGGAGGATCTGCACTAAAGACTCAGGTGGGACAGAGGGGTAAACCCTCACAATCCCCCCAGGATCCATATAAAACTGGGCGCCCTGCACAATATCCCCCGGGAACCTCTGAGGTGAGGGGGGGGGGTCACTGAAACAGAGGTCCGCATTAATATCCTGGAGGATGTGGTGGCCCCCTTATCCAGGAATACTACTGGTTTGCAGAGGGAGCTGGCGGCCTGTAGAGCTAAGATGGATTACTTGGAGAACCGTTCCAGGCGTAATAATCTCCGCTTTGTTGGATTTCCTGAGCGGTCGGAAGGCCAGCATCCTGAAACATTTATCCAAGACTGGCTGAGAGAGATGTTTGCGGATTTCGACCCCTCCTACACCTCCTTTGTTGAGCGGGCACACCGCCCTCCATGCCACCCCCCCCGGCTCCACTCCCAGGCCTATTATTGCCAGGATCCTCAACTTCCGGGATAAGGTGGCAATCCTCCGGGCCTCGCGGATTGCCGGGGGGAACTTACCTACAATGGAAACCGGGTCTTTATTTTTCCGGACTTTTCCGCTGAATTGCAGCGCCAAAGATCCTCCTTTTTGGAGGTCAAAAAGCGGCTACGCCAGGAGGGAGTGGCGTATGCCATGATTTATCCTGCTAAACTCAAGGTGACAAGAGACGGTAAAGTACAACTCTTTTCCTCACCCACCGAAGCCTCGGGGTGGCTGGATGGCAAAGGCCTCCCACAGGGGAGACGCCGCCATAACGAGGATCGTTGATCTCCCTTTGGAATGCTCTTCCATGTGTCGGACATACTCCATTATCCGCAATCTCGGAGCTGACTACCACCTCTACAGCTACGTTTAGGGTTGCCACCTTTTCTTCAAGCGAAACCCGAACACTCTAGTCAGAGTCCGGGTCTCAGCTGCCATGAAACCCGAACAGAGCATTCAAAACCCGGACTGTCCGGGTGAATCCCGGACAGGTGGCAACCCTAGCTACGTTGCTACCTTTGGTGCTCGACATCTCCCTGTGACACCGTATCCTGACTTAAAAATATATATTTTTTTTTTTTCCGGTCACTGCATAGCCAGACTGTACTGGTCATACTCTGTGGGTTGTTGTTCCTGACCCAGGCTGTGCTGTACTACCCCCCTCACATTAAGGGGGACCCGTCAACGAGCTCTGTTATTAGCAATGGGACTGGAACGTGCTTGGATCGGCTCCTGATCGGAGTGGCTGCACCCCCCCAGCCTCTTGGGCATTGTAGCCGCACTAGTGTGCTAGTGTTTAGTTAAGGGGCGTAGGCTTGTTAGAGTTGGGTTAACGAGCGGGGTGGGATGGGAATAGTAGTTTACGCTGGGATGACTGTTGTTGTTTTTTGCTGTTTGTACAATATGCCTCTCTGCAGCCCACACTGGTTCGTAAGGTTACACTTCTTAAATTCACAGGTTCACCTCCTAGTCAGCCTGACGCTTGGCCTGTTCTCTGATGATGTATACATTTATATCGTGGAACGTTCGGGGCTTGAACTCCAGCCTCAAGCGTTCCCTAGTATTTGACTCTCTATTTAAACTCAAGCCGCATGTGGTATGTCTGCAGGAGACCCACTTGTTGGGCTCTAAGATATTGGCACTGAGAAAGCACTGGGTAGCCAATTCCTTCAATGCTGTGTATTCTTCATATTCGAGGGGGGTGTCTATCCTGTTGGCCAAGTCACTTAATGCCGATGTTCTTCAGGTTAAAACCGACCCACTTGGCAGATATGTTATCCTCCACATGACTATAGATGGGACTCTCCTGACGCTGGCCTCGGTTTATCTCCCCCCCCCCAGATGTGGACATTCTCCATACCGTCACTACTGCTGCCTTGTCCATGCCTACTGCCCCCCTAATGATTATGGGTGATTTCAACCTGGCCCTGAGTCCCCTACTGGACCGCATGGTGGGAGGGGGGCGACTTAATATTAGATTCACAGACTGGATCCAGGGCATTTGGGCTTCTTGATGTGTGGAGATGGAAGTGGCCAGACACTAGGGCCTACTCATGCCGCTCGACTACGCATAAGACGCTATCCAGGATAGACTTGGCGTTTGTGACTCCCGCAGTCCTTCCGTGGGTCACCGGGGTGCGCTTTCTCCCCCGAGGGATCTCGGACCATGCTCCCTTGTTAGTGGAGCTCAATCGGGGCCATTCCTCCTCTACCGGGCTGTGGAGAATAGACATGCGCACTGCCAAAAAATTCGTTTCGTTTCGTTTTAAATTCGGATTTGTGTTATTTCGTTTTTCGGGATTCGGGTGTGAAAGTCAATTCGCATTCGGAATTCGGATTCGGACGAAATTCGGTAGCGTTCGCACGAACGTTCGTTTCGTTTTCCGTTCTTATCCGTTTCTTATTCTTTCGTTCGTTTGCAGCAAAAGTGACATTTGAGGGGGAAAAAATATTTTTCTCCTTCTCTGTCACTTTGCTCCAACGAACGAAACGAATAAGAACAGAAAACGAAACGAACGTTCGTGCGAACGCTACCGAATTTCGGAAATGGAAATTCGGATTCGTTTGCATTCGTTATGTCTGTCATTCGGAATTTGGATACATCCGAATGTCCGAATTTCCGAAAATTCGTCCGAATTTCGATTCGGAACGAAACGAATCGCACATGTCTAGTGGAGAATGAATTCCCACTGGCTTTCTGATCCCTCTGTGGAGACTGCATGCTCCCAGGCCATAGGCCGTTACTGGAGTGATAACGCCCCCGTGACTTCCTCTACTCTCAAATGGGAAGCCTTTAAACCCGCGCTCAGAGGAGCATTCATGGCAGCCACTGGGGCAGTCCGTAGGCTCAAGGAGGAGGTCGCCTTGGCCCTAGAGGGTGATATGGGTGAGGCTGAGGACACCCATGTCTTGGACCCCACTCCCTCAAACTATAGTGGTTGGATGGGGAAGAAACGCAAACATGATCTGTTCCAACTGGAACGAACCAAAAAGAAAATGCTCTATACTCTTCCAGTTTGGGAACAAAGCGGGTAGGCTGTTGGCATACTTCACCAAACCTGACTTCAACCCTACTTCTATTGCACGCATCGTCTTGTCCTCAGGGGCACTGGTCACTGATACCCGGGGTATAATGGCAGCGTTTATGTCCTTTTATAGAGATTTATACTCATCCAGGGCTCAATACACGGAACTGGAGCTGGGGGGAATACCTATCCCAGATTTCCCTTCCCCCGCCTTCCCCCTCATGCTAGAGAGGAGTTGGACCGGCCGCTCACTACTGAGGAGATTGGCGGTTTCCCAGTTTCCTACTAAAAAGACCCCAGGCCTTGACGGGTTCCTATGCCTCCTATATGGAGGAGCTGGGGGCCACATATGCTGGACACTTACAATGAGGCATTTGATCTAGGTATACTCCCCCCGTCCATGAGAGAAGCTCTCATAGTCCTGATTTTAAAAGGACCCGGCTAAGTGTGATTCGTACGGGCCTATCTCTTTGATTAATGCTGATGCAAAAATTCTAGCAATGCGGATAAACAAACATATTCTGTCCCTTATTGGCAGGGCCCAGGCGGGCTTTATGCCGGGCCGTCCCACTAGGATGAATATACGTAGGCTTTTCACCAACCTACAATACTCTCATCCCACCACTGAAGGTAGAGCATTCATTTCCCTGGATACACAAAAGGTCGAGTGGCCATATCTACTTACAATACTAGAAGTATATGGATTCGGCCCCCGCCTGATCCGTTGGATAGAGATTCTGTATAACACCCCAGTGGCCAGACTGCGCACCAATAGGGAAATGTCGGACCCGTTTGCTATCTTCCGGGGGAACAAGACAGGGCTGTCCCCTCTCCCCTGTCCCCTTTGCCCTGGCAATTGAGCCTCTGGCAGTTAGGATACGGGCCTCAGTCCATATACGTGGCTTGAGGAATACGAGACTTGGAGGGGCAGTCCGTAGGCTCAAGGAGGAGGTCGCCTTGGCCCTAGAGGGTGATATGGGTGAGGCTGAGGACACCCGTGTCTTGGACCTCACTCCCTCAAACTATAGTGATTGGATGGGGAAGAAACCACTCTATACGCGGATGATACGCTGATTTACCTGTCCGATCCAAATGCCTCCCTGTGTCACCTCCTACAGCTACTGGACCTGTTTGGAACCTTCTCGGGGTTCAAGGTCAACTGGGACAAGTCCGTTCTTTTTCCCCTGGATGCTGCTACAGTGGCAAATATTCACCAAATGTCCACACTGAGGGTTGCAAATGACTTGAAATATTTGGGTGTTAAGGTCCAGCTGCCTCTTTCCTCCTATATTGCTAATAATTTGTCGCCAGCTATTGACTCTCTCCATCTGAAGACCAAACAATGGATGGACCTGCCACTGGATCTTATGGGAAGAGTCAATATCATTAAGATGAACTTCCTCCCCAAATTGCTATACGTTCTGGCGAATGCCCCTTGCTATGTCCCAAAAAGTTATTTCCGGAAAATCAATTCTATCTGCATTGTGTTCCTGTGGAAGGGGCGTGCCCCTAGAGTGGCACTGGAGGTGCTGCAACTCCCTCGTTCGATGGCAGGTGTGCCGCCCCAATAGGGGCATAGAATATGAGATGCATAGCCTCAGTTAATATTAGCATTGTTATATAGGTTAGAATTTATATAGTGTGATTTGCCTAACTATTTTCTCATAGCTAAATCCATGTGTTATCCTATGCTGCCATCTAGTGGCCTTTTGTTGTAAGGTACATGTTTTTCTGTAATTATTCCTCATGTGACGATGTATTTCCCCCTAGTGTACGCCCCTTCCTGCTTCCTGTGTGCAGTACTTCCTGTGTCATGGCCACAGTTGAAAGCCACATGTAACAAGGACACTCAGGTAACCTGCACAGTACGTAGGAAAGGCATCATTTTCTGACCGCACAATACTATAACCGTTCATCTGCTGTTCCTATCATCTGCTGTAACCCTGATGTTAAAGAATAAACACCTCTTTTGAATGAATCGGTATTGACGAGTTCAGCTATCTGACGATGAATGTCCGCAGTGATTGTATCTGCTTATACAGGCCAGGCATAGAGGTCTCAGCAAGGGATATATTTTGCTATCACAACGATCGGAGTCAGAATAGCAGGCCTAGCCTTTCCAAACTTTCATATGTATTACCTTGCATCCCAACTAGTGGTGATTCATGACTGGCTGGTCCCCCAGATTGGCAACGCCTGCACGGCTACCGAAGCAGCCATACTAACATCCTTTGAATCCCTTCAAAACGTGGTGTATAGGGGGGGTCACCCATACCCAGAAGCTCCAAGGGGCAGTCATGATCTCTGTAACTGTCCGCATCCTCAGATATGTTATTAATCGCTTTTCACTATCCCAGTGGTGTCATTCTCCTCACTCGCCCTTATGGGGAAACCCCGCCCCTCCCAGAGTTGCGGCGCCTACCATCGGCTGCTTTTTTGGTCCTCCAGGGGCATTAAATCTTTGTCACACCTATTTCAGAATGGGGCGCTGCCTGATTTTCCGCAGATCAGGGAGGGAGTTGAACCTCTGCCCATGTGATCTCTTTGCCTACTTCCAGCTGCTACATGCGATTCGCGCCCCAATTTGGGTCGACTGCGTTTACACCAACTCGGTCACCCCTAGAGGGGCTGCTGCGCAGGGATGACTCAACCAAATTGGTCTCTACTTATTATGGGGAACTTATGTCCTATGGGTCCGGTAGGTTCGACGGTCGCAAACATTAGTGGCGGTTGCTCCTCCCGGACCTGGCGGAAGATGATTGGGAGGATTTTGGGGAGCAGCTACATGTCATCTGTGATAGCCTCTAAGGACAAATTGATTCAAATGAAATTCTTCCACCAGGCGTACTACACCCCCCGCTCTCCTACACAGACTCCGCCCGACCTCGCGCTGCTTTAAGCGATGCGGGCGGGAGGCCGACTTCCTGCACCGTCTTTGGGCATGCCCTATCATCAGAGCCTATTGGTCAGAGGTCACTCTTCCTTTATGGAAACGGACCTTGGTTTCCCAAATATTTGCAAGCCGGCGTTCTGCCTCCTGGGTCTATTTGGAGAGCGGTCGCTGGCCTCCAGATCTCAGACACTCCTCCGCCTCCTCTTCTTCTATGCCAGAAAGACCATCCTGCTGGTCTGGGGTAGCCAGACGGCTCCATCCCTGGGTGAGTGGAAACGACTGGCGGACCAGGCATTGCCCATTTATAAACTAACGTATGAACAGAGGGGCAACCCGGCACGTTTTGGTCGTATCTGGGATCCATGGTTGTCGTATCTGGGATAACCTTATCATTTTATGACCGTTTGAAATGTAAGAGTGTGTAGCTTCTGTATATTGACATAGTTGTGGGGTTATGTTGACCCTGTTGTTGTATGATTGTAAGTACTGTTGTTTTATTTTATGTTATTGTTGTGTCTCTGACACTTGGAAAACTCAATAAAAAATTATCTTTAAAAAAAAAATAAAAAAGATTATGACCCAACTGTCACTTATTGTCCTTTTAATGGAAGGTACGTTGGTCCTGGTCAGATCTACGACTCGACAACCGGTTACATCGGGTGGCTGGTGAAAGTGTCAATGCCGAACATTTCCAAGGGACAGCGGCGTGATATGTTCCCTCAGAAGCCGAGATGCCTCGAAACTGTGTAACCGACGCAGCTAACTTCCGCTACATCGGTGGCGAGGTTCCATCTGCATCCCAAAAGTGCAGCATGACGGCCGTGGTAAAAAAAGGCATTCCATCTACACCATATTACCACAGGTATCGGGACGCCTTTACACGCACATGAACTCTAATGGCCCCCCCAGTCTTAGTCCGTAGGGTTCAGTATTGGGTTGGCTCCGCCCTTTAATGACCTCCCAGTCTTAGTGCGTAGGGTTCAGAATTTTTTGGCTCCGCCCTCTAATGGCCCCCCAGTCTTAGTCCATAGGGTTCAGTATTGGGTTGGCTCCGCCCTTTAATGACCTCCCAGTCTTAGTCCGTAGGGTTCAGAATTTTTGGCTCCGCCCTCTAATGGCCCCCCAGTCTTAGTCCGTAGGGGTCAGTATTGGGTTGGCTCCGCCCTTTAATGACCTCCCAGTCTCAGTCCGTAGGGTTCAGTATTGGGTTGGCTCCGCCCTTTAATGACCTCCCAGTCTCAGTCCGTAGGGTTCAGTATTGGGTTGGCTCCGCCCTTTAATGGCCCCCCAGTCTTAGTCCGTAGGGTTCAGAATTTGTTTGGCTCAGCCCTCTAATGGCCCCCCAGTCTTAGTCCGTAGGGTTCAGAAGCTGCTCCGCCCCCATTCCATGATGCTCTCTACGCACTGTTGTTGCGCCAATCTGACGGCCGCATGGAGTTTGGAGGTCTGTAGCTATTGGCTCTGCAGACAGTTGGCGACTTCTGCGCACTTCAGCATGCGCCGACCCCGCTCTGTCATGTGACGCGGCCGACCACTTCCTGGCTGAGTTGCTGTTGTTCCCGGTTGCTTGTTAGCCGGGAAAGGTCACGGAACACCTGAATCACATGATTGGGAGGGGGCGGGGCCAATACTTCTGGTAATATAGTGTATATTTTGGATGCAGAATAGGGGATCAGGACAAGAGGCGGGCCCCTCGTTAATGTTGCGCCATCGGCTAAACAAGAAGAAGAAGTCCGAGCCTTTCACCGTCCCCAATGGTGTGGAGGGAACCCACCAATCACAGGAGCCACTGCTATATTTGCATGGTGCCCCCAACGGCAAAAGGGATCTCAAGAATGAAGAAGAGGACCGTGTAATATCCAAACCTTCCATCCGCACCGCGTCCTCCTCTTGCCTATTCCAGATCCAGCAGGATCCCACTCTCCAGACTCAGATGATGAGAAAGACGATGAGCTGGATGCAG
>NW_017308659.1:10285-21917 GCF_000935625.1 Nanorana parkeri
CTCCTCCTGAACCTCATCTCACGTCACAGAGGGAACTAGATGACCCGGTCAGGGATTTGGAATTGCCTGAGAGTAAGGTCACATTGTGCAGAAAATCTATGAGGCAGAATCGCCCCTCCCCCTTCTAAATTTGATGCAATTCTGACCTGAAGCTGCATCTTGGAAACTGGAGCCAATTGACACTCAGAGACCCAATTCTGGTCAAATTGAGCAACTTTCCTTTTCCGATGGCTTTCTCCTTGTAGACCAGTGGTATCAATACTACGGTGCTTCTGAACCTTCACCGTGCAGCCATGGTTCTAGTCCAGGACTACTTGTCAGGAGAGCTGGGTACACTGGATGGACAGCTTGCCATGAAATGTCTTCTTTCCAAAGGATAGAGGTGGGACCTTCAAAATGAGACCAGCACTCCGTACTAGTGGAAGGCTTGTATGTTGCGCTCGGTTCAAAATCTATTTGGTTTCTCCGTGATATATCATCAAAACAATAGTTTATATAAGTCGATGTGGTGAAAGGTGATAATACAATTAAATGAACACAATCTGTATAAAAAAAACTAATGTGTGATCACAAATGCTAATAAATAAAGTATGTGAGAACACTGAGTGATGGCTTTTAAGCGGAAGTGACTTGAAAAGTATCAAAAAGTGCTAAATAGCCGTGTCTAAAACAATAATATTGCGCAACTTAAAAATTTTCAACTACCGCCATTTTATTCTATAGGGTCTGGGCATTCAGAAAATATCTCATGTGTGGGGGGGTTTTACGTCATTTTCAGGCCTAAAATGTGGAATATAACACGGGGGCAAAAAATGGAAAAAAGGGTCTCAGTCATGAAGGGGTTAAGCGGAAGTGACTTGAAAAGTATCAAAAAGTGCTAAATAGCCGTGTCCAGTGCAGACTGCGAACCCAAAGGCTTGTGGACCGCCGTCTAAGTGAAATCTACCCATGAATTACTGTGCCAGACAATAGAACAGTGAGATGGTGATCTAGAGCGGAACTACAAGTTGTCCTCATACCGCGTTTCCCCCGAAAATAAGACGGTGTCTTATTTATTTTTTTGCACGAAATAAGACACTAGGTCTTATTTTCGGGGGATGTCTTACCTGGCTGGGGGAGGAGTGGACGAGGTCCCGGAAGGCGGCGTGCTGTTGCCGGTCCCGGCGGATGTCGCTTCCATTGTGCGTGCGGGAGCTGCGGCTGGCGTGTGGGCGGGGCAGGAGCTGCGTGCGGGAGCTGAGGTCATTCGCCGCTGTAGTGGCGGCTGAGCTAGTACTAGTGGGCATTTAAGTCAAGACCAGCAATGGACTGAGATCTCTTTTAAAGGTGCCCCCCCTTAAGTAGCCATCTTCTTGGGTTCCTAGGCCCTGGCATAGACCAGCTTCCAATCCTAGGGCCCTAGCTCTGGAACTGAACCCACCCCAGGCAACAGGCCTGGGGGGCAAAGGACCTCTGGGCTCCTCTCTCCCGGCAACAGGCCTGGGGGGCAAAGGACCTCTGAACTCTTCTCTCCCGGCAACAGGCCTGGGGGGCAAAGGACCTCTGGACTCCTCTCTCCCTCTCCAGGCAACAGGCCTGGGAGGCAAAGGACCTCTGGACTCCTCTCTCCCTCTCCAGGCAACAGGCCTGGGGGGCAAAGGACCTCTGAACTCTTCTCTCCCGGCAACAGGCCTGGGAGGCAAAGGACCTCTGGACTCTTCTCTCCCTCCCCAGGCAACAGGCCAGGGGGGCAAAGGACCTCTGGACTCCTCTCTCCCTCTCCAGGCAACAGGCCAGGGGGGCAAAGGACCTCTGGACTCTTCTCTCCCTCTCCAGGCAACAGGCCAGGGGGGCAAAGGACCTCTGGACTCCTCTCTCCCTCTCCAGGCAACAGGCCAGGGGGGCAAAGGACCTCTGGGCTCCTCTCTCCCGGCAACAGGCCTGGGGGGCAAAGGACCTCTGGACTCTTCTCTCCCTCCCCAGGCAACAAGTAGAGGAAAGAAGCTGGGACTGTCCTCACACATGTGGAGATGATTGATGGTTGAGAAGTCATACACAGGAACCTCTTTGGGGTGAATAGCTGAGTGACCTGAACCCTAAGGCTTGTTTGATGTTCTCCTAGGCTTTGGGCCTAACCACCTAACCATTGAAGGAACCCCTGGAGGTGTTGGCTGCTGGAGACAAAAGAACTAGCGGAAATAAGCTGGAACTGCCCACCCCCACACACACACATATGGAGATGATTGATGGTTGAAATCATACACAGAAACCTCTCCATGATGTCCTACCTTGGGAGGGTAAAGATTGAGATACCACTAGACCATCAATGGCCAAGGATCCAGAGCTCTGGAAGAGTCCAGCCTGAAGAGTCTGTGATTTTGATGGCAACCAACAGAAAGATCTAAAAGAGACTAAAGGCCTCATTTGAGGTTTGCCAAGAATGTTAGGCTTTGGGCCTAACCATGGAAGCAAGCAGAGATCTCACCCTTTTGGAAGGAGACCCCCTGAAGGTGTTGGAGATGAAGTCTGGAGAAAAAGAGGTGGGACTGTCCCCACACATATGGAGATGATTGATGGTTGAGTGAGAAGTCATACACAGGAACCTCTCCATGATGTCCTGCCATCAATGGCAAAGGAGCCGGAGCTGGGGAAGAGTCCAGCCAGCACAGTCTGTGAGTGTGAAGGCAACCATGACTTCAAGAGGACCTGAGAGAAAGATCTACCTCACACATGTGGAGATGATTGATGGTTGAGAAGTCATACACAGGAACCTCTTTGGGGTGAATAGCTGAGTGACCTGAACCCTAAGGCTTGTTTGATGTTCTCCTAGGCTTTGGGCCTAACCACCTAACCATTGAAGGAACCCCTGGAGGTGTTGGCTGCTGGAGACAAAAGAACTAGCGGAAATAAGCTGGAACTGCCCACCCCCACACACACACATATGGAGATGATTGATGGTTGAAATCATACACAGAAACCTCTCCATGATGTCCTACCTTGGGAGGGTAAAGATTGAGATACCACTAGACCATCAATGGCCAAGGATCCAGAGCTCTGGAAGAGTCCAGCCTGAAGAGTCTGTGATTTTGATGGCAACCAACAGAAAGATCTAAAAGAGACTAAAGGCCTCATTTGAGGTTTGCCAAGAATGTTAGGCTTTGGGCCTAACCATGGAAGCAAGCAGAGATCTCACCCTTTTGGAAGGAGACCCCCTGAAGGTGTTGGAGATGAAGTCTGGAGAAAAAGAGGTGGGACTGTCCCCACACATATGGAGATGATTGATGGTTGAGTGAGAAGTCATACACAGGAACCTCTCCATGATGTCCTGCCATCAATGGCAAAGGAGCCGGAGCTGGGGAAGAGTCCAGCCAGCACAGTCTGTGAGTGTGAAGGCAACCATGACTTCAAGAGGACCTGAGAGAAAGATCTAGAAAGGAAGGGAAGGTCTAGCTCGATGTTTGAGGTCCATACCTATTTTTTGTGGACATCCTGGCCCAGACTCTCACCCTCCTAAAACAAATGACGCGCATTTTCTGTACATCCCGATGGAAGAACCACACCAGAGATTGAAGGTTTCTGAGACTTTATTACAAGATTGTGGAAACAGAACAATCGTCATGGAGCTATTGATGAGCTGAAGAGTCCCATACCACAAGCTTGAAGACACCATCAAAATTTTGAGCTCCACCAAAGTTCCATCTTCCAAGTTGGTCCAGAAGCTGATAGGACCTTTAAAAATGTCTTCTTAGATGAATCCGATCCCCTTTCACTAAATCTTCATATCTTCGTTCAGTACTGGAACCCTTTCTGAAGTGTGAGATGATGGGAAGGTTGTATCTTCTGAAGTATTACCTGTGATACGTGGCACACAGGACCGACTATGGGACTTCACGCAGATAAATCCCTTTAGTGTTTAGAAGAAATGGATTTGGTTTCATGGTCACAATGCTGAGTATGGAGAATACATGGTTTGGACCAGAACCTGAGAAGACCTCAAATGTACAGCAAAATATAACCTACATACAAAACATTTCCCACACTCAGGACACTATTCCTTGACAGCTGTGTGGGATTTCTGATGTTTGGTAAGATAAAACTTCTGTGAAAAGCACTTCCCGCACTCAGGGCAGGAAAACGGCTTTTCCCCGGTGTGAGATCTGAGATGTCTGATAAGCTCCGATTTCCATGAATAACGTTTCCCACACACAGAACAGGAATATGGCCTCTCGCCCGTGTGATCTCTCCGATGTGTAAGAAGCTTGGACTTCCGGGAAAAACATCTGCCGCACTCAGAGCAGGAAAACGGCTTCTCCCCAGTGTGAGATCTTTGATGAATGATAAGTTCGGATTTCCGTGAATAACATTTTCCACACTGAAGACAGGAGAACGGCTTCTCACCTGCGTGTTCTCTCTGATGTACAGAAAGAGAGGTCTTCCGTGAAAAACATTTCCCACACTGAGTGCACGAATACGGCTTTTCCCTAATATGAGATTTTACATGGACGACAAGCTTTGATTTCTGAGAATAACCTTTCCCACACCAGGAGCAGGAATATGGCATCTTTCCCCTGTGCCAATTCTCATGTGCATCAAGACCAGCCTTTTGCAAAAAACCTTTCCCACACTCAGGACAGGAATACGGCATCTCCCCAGTGTGAGATATTTGGTGTCTCGTTAAATTAAATTTTCTGACAAAACTTTTCCCACACTCAGGACAAGGAAACCTCTTATCTGTTGGGAGGACGGCCCCGCCCCTTCCAGTCTGAGGATGAGAGGCATACGATGGTCCATCCACACTCTGGGGCACCTGATGGACATTATGGTCTTCTCCTGGACTACACTGTGTGATGTCCTCATCTTCTGGAGACAACGTGAGACGTTCCTCTGAGATCTTCCCGACGTCCCGTCCGTGGACTACAAATAGAAAGAGATAATTGGAGGACATGAGCGGGTTGGCTTCTATAAATCAGGATTCAGTCCACATCATTAGTTTCTCAGGTGGATGACTACTAAGAATCTTATTCTTCCACCCTCAAGTGAACTGGTCAATGGGTCCTCAGGATCTTCTGCAGTCATACACCCTTCTCAGAGAGTGAGGGAACTGTTACAGAAGGACGGTGATGGGGGGATTATGAGTCCCCACCCCCTCAAATATTTACCTGTGCTGATCTCTGTAGGAGTGTCCTCCTCTTTGGATGTCCTCATCATTCCGGCCTCCTCCGTATATCGCTGATCATCCCTCACATACGTCTCTTCTACTTCACCCTCAACTTTCAGCTTCATCAGATCTTCACCCTAAACCAAGAAAATGATGGAGAACATCTGTAAAGCAGAAGCTCTAAAAATATCAGGTTCTAGATGCTCCGTCCCACCGACCTGATGATGTGTGTGGCTCTGACCTACCTGTGTGGGATCCCGGGAATACAGAGGACGGGGACATCTCTCTGGTGGGTTCCTGGAGCTGGATGACTCCTCCGTGTTCTCCTGGTACAGATCTTTCTGTCTCTTAGGAAACTCTGACTCCTCCATCACTCCATCCTCCTCTTTGATTTCTTCTTTAACATCAACTTTAGAATCACCCTGAATATAATATAAAAATAAATTGTAACAATGTAGATGATGTTGAGATCTCAATGGCGTCTCCAGTAATTGTTCATCTACCTGACCAAGGTGTCCATAGTTGAGACCTTCCTGTGTGGAATCCCGGGAATACAGAGGACGGGGACATGTCTCTGGTGGGTTTCCATTATGAGGTGGCTCCATCACATCCTTGTGTCCTTCAGAAAGCTCCATCACCCCGTACTCCTCATCCTCCTCCTTATACTCTTCTTTAACAACACCATGATTAACCCCGAAGTCTCCACTCTGAGTATAATAATAAAACATTCATTGTAACAATCACGCTTGTGTATAATTATAACTACCAACAATTGTTAATCATCTACCTGATCATGGTGGGGGACGGTGAGATCTTCCTGGGTGGAGTCCCGGGAATACAGGGGGCGGGGACATCTCTCTGGTGGGTGGGATCCATCTGTAGGAAACACACACTGACTGAATACATTGTTTCTATGTGTGTATCAGATGATGGGGGATCTAGGTGGACCCTCCGTAAAGTCTCAGATATGGAGAACAGATGCTCCATCGTGATGTCCTTGTAGAGATCATCTGACTTGATGATGGTCTACATCTCACGGTGAAGGTCTACAGATCCTCAATCATCCATCCATATACCTGGATAGTTTTTGTATTATTGTCCATTACTCACCTGTGATAGTATCTAGAGGAGGTTCCTCCTGTTTGATTGCTGCCCTCATCTCGACCTCCTCCGTAGTCCGCTGATGACCCGTCCCATACGTCTCTTCTTCTTCTTCAACCTCAACTTTTATCTTCATCCCTTCTTCACGCTAAACCAACAGAATGATAGAGAACATCTATAGAATGCGCGTACTAATAACCTGAGTCTACAAAGAAGTGTATCACTTTGGATTCCACCCACCGACCTGATCATGGTGGGGGAGGGTGAGATCCTCCTGGGTGGGGTCCCGGGAATACAGGGGGCGGGGACATCTCTCTGGTGGGTTCCTCTTACTGGATCCATCTGTAGGAAACACACACACTGACTGAATACATTGTTTCTATGTGTGTATCAGATGATGGGGGATGTAGGCGGAGCCTCCGTACTGCTCTCTCCTCTTACCCGGTGATGTGAGGGGCGGCTCATTCTCCATCACCACGTCCTTGTAGAGATCCCGGTGTCCTCCTAGATACTCCCACTCCTCCATGGAGAAAAAGACAGAGACATCCTGGTGAACTAGAGCCAAAAATTCATAGATGAGCGAAAGGGAAGGATTCCTCTTCCTGAACGTATTGAGGGCAATCAAAGGACTAAGAACAAAGAGGAGACCTCCGGACTGGAAGACTTATGACCGAGAGTCCGCAAGGTCTGAAAACAGATCAAGTGTTATCTTCTTATTGATCCTTCCCATCACAAGACTGACTGTCACGATCTGGGATCAGGCTCGGAGTCCAGTAGCTGAAGCAGCAGGCACATTTGTGGTATAACAGGCCGGGTTCGGTACACAAGCAGACGGTAGTGGTGGAGGAGCAGGCAGAAGCATAGTCAGAGAACAAGCCGAGGTCAGGAGCCAAAGGTATCAGGTATGCAGCAGAAGATGATGAGAGTGGTCGGTGAATCAGCAGCCAAAGGTCGGTACACGGGTAGCGGTATGAGCGGATTGTATCACAGAGGGAGCAGGAAGCAAGATAATGGCAGGAGCACAATAATCTGGCAAACAGGAAGTGCAGAGGCGTGGCTTAAATAGGAAGTTCAAGGGAGGAGCTAGGAGTTCAGAGATCAGCAGACACTAGGTATACCTGAAGATTACACAGGAGACCAGGCGGGGAGCTATCCAAGGTGGCTCAGCAGGTAGAACCACCGCCAGCTACAGCAGAGGCCCCGGGTTCTGATCCGGTTCCTGACACTGCCCTAGGTTGGGATATCACCAGCGATGGTCAGGAAGGTCAAGTAACGTGGCCATGTCCAGAGATCTGTGCGCGTGTCCCGCGGCATACGGTGATGACATTATGATTGTGCGCGTTCAGCTCTAGGTTTGGTGCCAAGAGTCACGGCACCACTGAGATGTGGTGAGTGGTCATCAGCCTCTGTGACCTGTCACCTGACCTGCCTTCTGTCTATTCTCTGCTTTGACCCGGCTTGCTGACTCTGCTGTATCTCGATTTCCTGTTGCTGATCCTGACCTACTGTCTTGGTACCTCTGCTGCCTGCCTGGTATTTACCTTACTCTGGACTTTATCTTGCTTCTGAATTGGTACCTCTGCCACCGTTGTTGACTCTTCTTCTGGCCACCGCCTGACCTACGTTCCGGCCTCCTCTCCAGACCTGGTCCAAGCATCTCCACCAGCTCAGTGGTTTCCAGACCATCTCCTTGTCTTCTGCTGCATCTAAATCCACCACAGGCACCCCGGGCTGGTTCTTGTCCTACTCTACCCTGTTCTCAACGCCAGGAGGTCTAAGAAAAGCCCTCTTGTCAATTCGACCTCTGCAAAGGTCCCGTATGTACATAAAGTGACACGAGACTCCGGAGTTATAAATCCCTCCGAGTCCCCGAACTCTGAGCAACAATGTCTCTTATTTGTGTATCACTCGGCTGGAGATCCTCCAATCATCTCTGACACAGTGTCTCATTAATATGAACTTGGAGTGGTGACTACTCTACAACACACATGGGGACCTCATTAATATGAACACGTTACGGAGACGTTGACTCAGATTTTCCTTTATAGGAACATCGGTCATACGTTCCTCGTTGTCGGAGGTGCGCGGGTCCAGCAGAACATCACGTCCAGACGGAGCTTCTCGTAAAATTGTCTTGTAATAATTTTACTGTTCCGGCTGAGCTATTAAACCCGTCAGTTTCGTGGCTCCCGGAGATAATACGACGTCACGGTGCCTATGGAGGAAGATGACGGACACAACAAGGGGGGGTTACTGAGTATATAAATATATATATCATCTTACCTCCTCTGCTGCCAGTTCCAGCAATGTCTCCTCTCTACTTCCTCCCACATGAAACTTCCTGTCTGCATCTGACATCACTTCCTTTTTCCATAGAGACTTCCTGTCTTGGCACAGGTGACATCACCACCTAGTGGAGCCCAGAGGAACTGCAGACTTGAGTGTACATGGCCTTGTCCTGGGTGTGTACTTGGTACCCCTGTAGATGGTGTCACTTCACCTGCCTTCCCATCTTCTGCCATAAAGGTGACCCCTGTGTCAGGCCTCAGACAAAACCACGACCAGTTTACATCTCTTAGAATGTCGCTGTATACGTTATGTAACGGGTGATTTTAGAACTTCCACTGAAGAGAAGAAGTCGGAGGACTGAGTAGAAGGTTCACCACCATAGACCTTGGAGTCCAGGGGTCGGCTGGCTCGCCAAAGTACAGGAGAATCCTCTGGTGGCCCCAATGTAGGGCAAAATTGGCTAAAAAAGCGATGAGTGGGGGCTGTAAGTGACAGAACCCATTCACCACTCCAGAGTAGACCTCATTCTGCCCAGCACCACCACCCGGGACCACCAACACCACCACCAGGTGCCACCAACACCCGGGACCACCAACACCACCACCCGGGACCACCTCCCCATAACTTTTACTGTTCGTCTCTGCCTCTCTCCAACTGGAAGTGTTTTGATGTGCCTCCCAGTCTCCACCTCCTGTCCCCTGCCATGACACCCTGTAGACCCCTCCTTCACCTGCCAGCCTGCCAAGGCCACATAAAATATCAGTACTACAATGCTTGTGAAGCTTTCCAATGCAGCCATTGTTCCAGTCTAGGACTCTTGACATGCCCAGTTTACCAGAGAGCTTCAAGGGACAACCTGCCTCTTCCAGTCCCAGCTCATTTCAAGCTTCTGCTTTCACAGCAGGTGCAGGGTAGAGCACCTGCGGAACAGCAAAGCAGTGACTTTTGGGCATGGACCGTCCAAACCATGCCCAGCAGTGCTTTGTAGCCCAATATTTGCCATGCAATGGTCCCTCCTTCTCCTTTTCTCTGGTGGGCTCCAGGATCTCAGTCTGGACCTGTGCGAGTCTCACATGGATGAGGAGTCCATATTCTGCTCATCATGACATCACTTGAGGAACATGTGGATGAACTTCTCCTCTGGGGAGGAGTGACCATCCCAGACAACCCCTATGGTGACATCTACACATTTGCCACTGTGGACTGACCACCGTAGGGGCTGCTGTTGGAGCTAAAAGGCCCTCCTAGGGTTCCTACTGGTGATTTGCAGCCAAACACTCATTGACCCACCATCAGTGACTGAATGACAGACATCTACTCCATCAGTCTTCTTTTGCATAAATTATTGGCTCAGCGTCCACATGAGAGAGATTTGGGTAATAGGATACACCCCAAAAACAGCAAAAGAAATCTCTCTTCTCAGTAGTATCTTTCTACATAGGAGAGCTGGGTACACTGGATGGACAACCACCTTGAAATGTCTTCTTTCACTTTCCCAGGATAGAGGTGGACCTTCAAAATGAGACCAGCAGTCTGTAATAGTGGGCATTTAAGTCAAGACCAGCAATGGACTGAGATCTCTTTTAAAGGTGCCCCCCCTTAAGTAGCCATCTTCTTGGGTTCCTAGGCCCTGGCATAGACCAGCTTCCAATCCTAGGGCCCTAGCTCTGGAACTGAACCCACCCCAGGCAACAGGCCTGGGGGGCAAAGGACCTCTGGACTCTTCTCTCCCTCTCCAGGCAACAGGCCTGGGGGGCAAAGGACCTCTGGGCTTCTCTCTCCCTCTCCAGGCCTGGGGGGCAAAGGACCTCTGGGCTTCTCTCTCCCTCTCCAGGCCTGGGGGGCAAAGGACCTCTGGGCTTCTCTCTCCCGGCAACAGGCCTGGGGGGCAATGGACTTCTGGACTCCTCTCTTCCTCTCCAGGCAACAGGCCTGGGGTACAAAGGACCTCTGGACTCCTCTCTCCCTCTCCAGGCAACAGGCCTGGGGGGCAATGGACCTCTGGACTCTTCTCCCTGCCCTGGCAGCAGACCTGGGAGATGACTGGATCCCTTACACTGACATCACCTCCAGGCAAAGTGTGGGATAAAAGGACAACTCTACAAGGTCTCCCCAATTATTTACACCTTCCCCCAGCTCACATCACCGACATAAACCTCCTTCCTGTGTTGTCATGCCCTGGCATAGACCAGCTTCCAATCCTAGGGCCTTGGCTCAGGAACTGTGGTAGCAGGCCAGGGGGGTGGGGCAAAGGTTCTCTGAACTCATGTCTCCCTCTCCAGGCAACAGGCCAAGGGGGCAATGGACCTCTGGACTCTGCTCTCCCTCCCCAGGCAACATGTCTGGGGGCAAAGGACCTCTGGACCCTTCTGTCCCTCCCGAGGCAACATGTCTGGGGCAAAGGACCTCTGGACCCTTCTGTCCCTCCCGAGGCAACATGTCTGGGGCAAAGGACCTCTGGACCCTTCTGTCCCTCCCGAGGCAACATGTCTGGGGCAAAGGACCTCTGTACTCTGAAGACTGAAGAGTCCTACTGTAGTCTGTGGTAGAGGTCAAACATGGTTAAAGGCAGCCACGTGTCCGGGCCTACAGAGTTCAACCTAACTAGAGCATATTACTGAGTGAAGGGAATACTTCCTGCTGTTTTTGGGGTATTTTGTACCTTACCCCTCCCCCCCTCTCCCTAGACACTTGAGACAATAAATTTCGCAAGGAAAGATTGGAGGTGTTGAAGCCAGTTAGTTGCTGTCGGTGGGTGGATGAGTGTCTGGGAGCATCTACAGGGCTTGCCATCAAAGAAAGCAGGAGAGTCCATTAAAACCCAGCAGCTTCTTCAGGGGTCATTGCTTCACGCCACGGGGAAGAGTGAACCCAAAAGTGCTAATAGAAAAGGGGAAAGTCGTTGTTTGAGACGTCTTACCTGAACTACGGGAGCTGTGTGACTCAAGTATGGGGTGAATTGTTCTTTGAAGGCTTGTTTGATGTTTGGGACGTAGCAAAACCAAAAGTTCAAGGTCTTGTAGGCTTTGGGCCTAACTATTGAAGCAAGCGGGGATCGCCGCACCCAGGAAGAACCTCTGAAGTTGTTGGCTGCTGGAGACAAAA
>NW_017308659.1:22036-36669 GCF_000935625.1 Nanorana parkeri
GTCACGCCCCCCCCCCCCCCCCCAACCACACATGGAGATGATTGATGGTCGAGTGTGAAGTCATACACGGGAACCTATCCATGATGTCCTGCCTTGGAAGGTCAAGATACCAATGGACCATCAATGGCCAAGGAGCCAGAGCTCGGGAAGAGTCCAGCCTGAAGAGTCTGTGATTTTGATGGCAACCAACAGAAAGATCTAAAAGAGATGAAGGCCGAATTTGATGTTTGCCAGGAATCTTAGGCTTTGGGCCAAACCACTGACAAGCGGGGATCTCCCCTCTTGGAAGGAAACCTTTGAAGGTGTTGGCTGTTGGAGACAAGAGAAGTAGAGGAAAGAAGCTGGGAATGCCCCTCCCCCCCCACATATGGAGATGATTGATGGTTGAGAAGTCATACACAGGAACCTCTCCATGATGTCCTGCCATCAATGGCAAAGGAGCCGGAGCTGGGGAAGAGTCCAGCCAGCACAGTCTGTGAGTGTGAAGGCAACCATGACTTCAAGAGGACCCAAAAGAAAGGAAGGGAAGGTCTAGCTCGATGTTTGAGGTCCATTCCTATTTTTTGGGGACATCCTGGCCCAGACTCTCACCCTCCTAAAACAAATGACGCGCATTTTCTGTACATCCCAATAGTTACATAGTTAGTCAGTTGAAAAAAGACACAAGTCCATCGAGTCCAACCTGTAGAAGATGGAAGAACCACACCAGAGGTTGAGGGTTTCTGAGACTTTATTACAAGATTGTGGAAACAGAACAATCGTCACGGAGCTATTGATGAGCTGAAGATCAAGAGAGCTTCACCTTAGAGTCCCATACCAAAAGTTTGAAGACACCATAAAAATTTTGAGCTCAACCAAAGTTCCATCTTCTAAGTTGGTCCAGAAGCTGATAGGACCTTTAAAAATGTATTCTTAGATGAATCCGATCCCCTTTCACTAAATCTTCATATCTTCCTTCAGTACTTGAAACCTTTCTGAAGCCTGAGATGATGGGAAGGTTGTATCTTCTGAAGTATTACCTGTGATACGTGGCACACAGGACCAAGTATGGGACTTCATGGAGATAAATCCATGTTGTATCAACGTGTTTAGGAGAAAAGGATTTGGGTTCATGGTCACAATGCTGAGTATGGAGAATACATGGTTTGGACCAGAACCTGAGAAGACCTCAAATGTACAGCAAAATATAACCTACATACAAAACATTTCCCACACTCAGGACACTATTCTTTGATGGCTGCGTGGCATTTCTGATGTTTGGTAAGACAAGATTTCTGTGAAAAGCACTTCCCACACTCAGGGCAGGAAAATGGCTTCTCCCCGGTGTGAGATCTTAGATGTATAATAAGCTCAGATTTCCATGAATAACGTTTCCCACACACAGAACAGGAATACGGCCTCTCGCCCGTGTGATCTCTCTGATGTATAAAAAGCTTGGACTTCCGGGAAAAACATCTGCCGCACTCAGAGCAGGAAAACGGCTTCTCCCCAGTGTGAGATCTTTGATGTATGACGACTTCGGATTTCCGTGAATAACATTTTCCACACAGGGGACAGGAGAACGGCTTCTCGCCAGTGTGATCTCTCTGATGTACAGAAAGAGAGGTCTTCCGTGAAAAACTTTTCCCACACTGAAGGCACGAATACGGCTTCTCCCCGGTGTGAGATCTTTCATGGACGACAAGGTTCGATCTCTGAGAATAACCTTTCCCACACCAGGAGCAGGAATATGGCATCTCACCACTGTGCCAATTCTCATGTGCATCAAGACTAGCCTTATGCAAAAAACTTTTCCCACACCGAGGACAGGAATACGGCTTCTCCCCGGTGTGAGATCTCTGATGAACAAGGTAATGTGCTTTTTGTGAGTAACATTTCCCGCAATCACTGCAGGAATACGGCTTCTCCCCCGTGTGAGATTTCTGATGTCTAGAGAGATTGGACTTCCGTGAAAAACACGCGCCACACTCAGGGCAGGAGAACGGCTTCTCTCCTGTGTGAGATCTCGTATGCAGGACGAGTTCTGATTTCTGTTTAAAACACATCCAGCACTCCGGGCAGGAAAACGGCTTCTCCCCCGTGTGAGATCTTTGGTGTCTCCCCAAGTTGGATTTTTTGACAAAACTTTTCCCACACTCAGGACAAGGAAACCTCTTATCTTTTGGAAGGACGGCCCCGCCCCTCCCAGTCTGAGAGGAATACGATGGTCCGTCCACACGGTGGGGCACCTGATGGGCATTATGGTCTTCTCCTGGACTACACTGTGTGATGTCCTCATCTTCTGGAGACAATGTGAGACGTTCCTCTGAGATCTTCCCGACGTCCCGTCCATGGACTACAAATAGAAAGAGATTATTGGTTGGTTCACCTCACCCAGGACTCCGCCCACATCATTTGTTTCTCAGGTGTATGACTACTAAGAATCTCCCTGTGAACTGGTCAATGGGTCCTCAGGATCTTCTGCATTCTCAGAGAGTGAGGGAACCAACGGGAACTATTACAGAAGGACGGTGATGGGGGGATTATGAGTCCGTCCCCCCCCCTCTAATATTTACCTGTGCTGATCTCTGTAGGTGTGTCCTCCTCTATGGATGTCCTCATCATTCCGGCCTCCTCCGTATATCGTTGATCATCCCTCACATACGTTTCCTCTTTTTCTGCTTTCACCTCAACTTTGATATCCGTCAGATCTTCACCCTAAACCAGGAAAAGATGGAGAACATCATCTGTAAAGCAGAAGCTCTAAAAATATGAGTCCACCTAGAAAAATATCAGGTTCTAGATGTTCCGTCCCACCGACCTGATGATTTCTGTAGCTGTGACCTACCTGGGTGGGATCCCGGGAATACAGAGGACGGGGACATCTCTCTGGTGGGTTCCTGTAGCTGGATGACCCTACTATGGTGTCCCGGTATAGATCTTTGTGTCCCTTAGGAAGCTCCGACTCCTCCTTCACGCCTTCCTCATCCTCCTCCTCTTTGATTTCTTCTTTAACGTCAACTTTAGAATCTCTCTGAATATAAAAATAAATGGTAACAATGTAGATGATGTCCAGATCCCAGAGATGCCATCCGAGATTGTTCATCATCTACCTGATCATGGTGGGGGACGGTGAGATCTTCCTGGGTGGGATCCCGGGAATACAGGGGGCGGGGACATCTCTCATGGTGGGGGACGGTGAGATCTTCCTGGGTGGGATCCCGGGAATACAGGGGGCGGGGACATCTCTCATGGTGGGGGACGGTGAGATCTTCCTGGGTGGGATCCCGGGAATACAGAGGGCGGGGACATCTCTCTGGTGGGTTCCTCTTACTTGGTGGTTCCATCGTATCCTCATCCTCCTCCTTATACTCTTCCTTAATCACAATATTATAATCCCCGAGGTCTCCACTCTGAACGTAAAATAAGACATTAATAGCAACAAAGACCGATAAATTACAGATACCAATAATTATTGATCACCCACCTGATCATGGCGGGGGATGGTGAGATCTTCCTGGGTGGAGTCCCGGGAATACAGAGGGCAGGGACATCTCTCATGGTGGGGGATGGTGAGATCTTCCTGGGTGGAGTCCCGGGAATACAGAGGGCAGGGACATCTCTCATGGTGGGGGATGGTGAGATCTTCCTGGGTGGAGTCCCGGGAATACAGAGGGCGGGGACATCTCTCTGGTGGGTTCCTCTTACTGGATCCATCTGTAGGAAACACACACACTGACTGAATACATAGTTTCTATGTGTGTATCAGATGATGGGGGATGTAGGCGGAGCCTCTGTACTGCTCTCTCCTCTTACCCGGTGATGTGAGGGGCGGGGCATTCTCCATCATGGCCTTCTCGTAGAGTTCCTTTTGTCCTTCTAAATACCCCCACTCCTTGGGGAAATAGACATCCTGACACCTTATAGGAACCTGACACACACAATGATACAGTCACCACCCAGACACGCCCCTTGTCTGTTCCCGGATCATGTCCCAGAATTCCCGGCACCGCTCACCTCTCCTATGAAGACATCAATGGTCTTCTCGGTGACTTCTGGAATCTTCTTCAATACAAGGGGACAACTCTGGATGGAGAAACCAATAGGAACATCATGTTAGAATCCCAGAATCCTCCTCACCTCTCCGATCAGGTCACGTGACCTCCCAGAATCCTCCTCACCTCTCCGGTCAGGTCACGTGACCTCCCAGAATCCTCCTCACCTCTCTCGGTCAGGTCACGTGACCTCCCAGAATCCTCCTCACCTCTCCGGTCAGGTCACGTGACCTCCCAGAATCCTACTCACCTCTCCGGTGAACTAGAGAAAAACATTCATAGATGAAAGAAATGGAAGGCTTCCTCTTCCTGAACTTATGGAGGGCAATCAAATGACTAAGAACCAAGAGGAGACCTCCGGACTGGAAGACTTTATGTTAGGTGTATGACCGAGAGTCTACAAGATTATCTTCTTATAGATCCTTCCCATCATAAGACTGACCTAGGTTGGGATATCACCAGCGATGGTCAGGAAGGTCAAGTAACGTGGCCATGTCCTGTGCGTGGGTCCCGCGGCATACGGTGATGACATAATGATTGTGCACGTTCAGCTCTAGCTTTGGTGCCAAGAGTCACGGCACTACTGAGATGTGCTGAGTGGTCATCAGCCTCTGTGACCCGTCACCTGACCTGCGTTCTGGCTATTCTGGGCTATGACCCGGCTTGCTGTATCTCGATTTCCTGTTGCTGATCCTGACCTGCTGTCTGCCTGGTATTTACGTTGCTCTGGACTGTATCGTCCTCCTGCTTCTGAATCTGGTACCTCTGCCCATCCTGACAACTCGTCTTCTGGCCACCACCAGTCCCTGCTCCTGACCTATGTTCCTGCCTCCTCTTCAGACCTGGCCCAAGGATCTCCAACAGCTCATTGGCTTCCAGACCATCTCCTGGTCTTCTGCTGCATCTGGCTCCACCACAGGCACCCCGTGCTGGTCCTTGTCCTGCTCTACCCTGTTCTCAACCTCCAGGAGGTGTTAGAGGAGTCCTCTTGTCAGTTTGACCTCTGCAATTGTCCAGAATGTTCTTAAAGTGACACTAAAGTCCGGAGTTAAACCTTAAAAATCCCTCCGAGTCCCTGAACTCTGACCAAAAATGTATCTTATTTGTGCATCACTCGGCTGGAGGTCCTCCAATCATCTCTGACACTGTCCTTCCTTCTGGAGGGGGGGCTACGTCTGTTCCCCATGGTCCCTGTGTGTGTTGTAGTCACCGCCCCAAGCTCACTCCCGGGATGGACTACAGTCTCAATACAAATCAGTAAACTAAACATAAGGTTGTAGTCCATCCCGGGGGCGGAGCTTTGAGCTGTGACTACTCTACAACACGCACAGGGACCATGGGGAACAGACGTAGTCACCCCTCCAGAAGGAAGGACAGTGTCAGAGATGATTGGAGGACCTCCAGCCGAGTGATACACAAATAGGAGACATTGTTGGTCAGAGTTCGGGGTCTCGGAGGGATTTTTAGGACTCATCTCCGGAGTTTGGGGTCTCATTATTATGAACACGTTACGGAGACGTTGACTCGGACTTTCCTTTATAGGAACATCGGTCATACGTTCCTCGTTGTCGGAGGTGCGCGGGTCCAGCAGGACATCACGTCCAGTCGGAGCTTCTACAAACCGTCCCGTAAAATTGTCTTGTAATAATTTTTATACTTTTACTGTTCCGGCTGAGCTATTAAACCCGTCAGTTTCGTGGCTCCCGGAGATAATACGACGTCACGGTGCCTATGGAGGAAGATGACGGACACAACAAGGGGGGGGGGGTGGGGGGTTACTGAGTATATAAATCTATATATCTTATTACCTTCTCTGCTGCCAGTTCCAGCAATGTCTGCTCTCTACTTCCTCCCACATGACACTTCCTGTCTGCATCTGACATCACTTCCTTTTTCCATAGAGACTTCCTGTCTTGGCACAGGTGACATCACCACCTAGTGGAGCCCAGAGGAACTGCAGCCGTGAGTGTACATGGCCTCGTCCGGGGTGTGTACTTGATACCCCTGTAGATGGTGTCATTACCTCTTCCACCCCGGCACCTCACCTGCCCTCCCATCTTCTGCCACGACAGTGACCCCTGTGTCCGACCTCAGAGAAAACCTCGACCAGTTTACATTTCTTAGGTCGGTGTTGTGAAAGTCATGTGACGGGTGATTAGAGAACTTCCAGTGAATATCTTTGGGAGTTGTCTGTATTTAGTCCAATGAAGAGGAGAAGAAGAAGCTGGAGAAGAGTAGAAGGTTCACCACCATTGACTTTGAAGTCCAGGGGTCGGCTGGCTCGCCAAAGTTCAAGAGAATCATCTGGTGGCCCCAATGTAAGAGAACCCATTCACCACTCCAGAGTAGACCTCATTCGACCCAGCACCACCACCAGGTGCCACCAACACCACCACCTGCCTTCCTCTGGATCAACATTGGGCAACATTGGGTAATTGTGGGCATAGTGTTCTGTTTAGGCTTTTCTTCTTCTCCGTATCACTATAGGTTGAACTCGATGGACTTGTGTCTTTTTTCAACCTGATTAACTATGTAACCTGGGACCACCAACACCACCACCCGGTGCCACCAACACCTGAGACCACCAACACCACCACCCAGTGCCACCAACACCACCACCCAGTGCCACCAACACCACCACCTGGGACCACCAACACCACCACCCGGTGTGTTAGGATCCAGAGCGCCTCCAGGTGGCGCTGGAGCTGAGCCCTGCAGTTCCTGGGCTCACCTGCAGGATTCTCCAGGCAGCCAGGGGCTGCTAGGTGCCAGACCACCACTGGGTGGTGCTGGTACCTGCAGCTCCAGTGCTCACCTGCGGGTGTCTCCCAGCTGTCAGGAATCAGCCCATTAGGTAATACTCCTGGGAGATTATTTAAACCCTCCCTGCAGTCTGGACCTTGGCTCAGGATTTCGTTGCTTTCCCCTGTTGTCTGAGTCCTCTGGCCTGAACCCTGAGACCCGGATATTTGCATGCTATTTTAGTACCCGGTTTCCTGTGTTACCCGGTTTCCTGTGTTGCCCGGTTTCCTGTGTTGTTACATTTTTGGTTTATGCCTGTTGTGGATTGTTTTAGTTAGCTTGCTAGGTTTAGTAAAATATTTATATATACCATACTTACCTGGTCCGTGTGGTCACATGTGTTTGGTCTGCCTGTAAGGGTACCTGTGCAGGTGTGGGGTCACCTGCGCTGGGATCCCCTGACACGGTGCCACCAACACCTGAGACCACCAACCCCACCACCCGGTGCCACCAACACCACCACCTGGGACCACCACCCAGTGCCACCAACACCACCACTTGGGACCACCACCTGAGACCACCAACACCACCACCCAGTGCCACCTCCCCTCGACTGGCAGTAGGTTCAACCCAGCACCACCACCTCGTCTCCGCCTCTCTCCAACTGGAAGTGTTTTGATGTGCCACCCAGTCTCCACCTCCTGTCCTCTGCCATGTCACCCTGTAGACCTCTCTGTCATCTGCCATGGCCACATAGAATATCAGTAGTATACGGCTTCTGAACCCAAACCCTAAGCTTTGTTCTAGTCTAGGACTCTTGTCAGGACAGGTAAGCCCTGTTTGCCGGAGAGCTTCGAGGGAGAATCCACCTCTTCCAGTCCCAGCTCCTTTCAAGCTTCTGCTTTCTAAGTGACCCCATCACCTTGAAGAGCCGTCACCACCACCACCACCGTGTGTCCTCCTCCCATCAGCCCCACACAATATGCACATGAAGGATCTCAAAGTGAAGTGATGAAGCTTCGGGAGACTCAAAGTGGTTTGCCGTAACCCGCACCACGCCACAGCAATACATTTCATGTGCCCACCCTATGCAAGCCGCAGTCTGACTCCTGATTGGTTAATTCGGGTTTGTATTGGTCATAAATAAGCCGGAACACCGAGCTCGCCTAGACCACGAGAACGATGTCAGGCTTATGGGCGTCTCTTGGGACAATGTCATTTTAGGGCATTTGTGGGTACGGGGAGAAACGTGCAGTATGTAGGCCCGGGCTCTTTTCCACCACGCCCCCCCCAAAACCATGGCCAACAGGCAGTGCTTTGTAGCCACATGATTTCACGGCATAGTAGTTCCTCCTTCTTTCATCCTGCAGTGGCCTCCAAAGTCCAGGTCCACCCCGGTGTGAGTCTCACCTGAATGAGGAGTCCATATTCTGCTCATCATGACAACACTTGACGAGGAACTTCTCACCTGAGTGACCATCCCAGACAGTCCCTATGGTGACATCTACAACTGTAGCACTGACCCCCTTATGGGTCTAACAGGCCCTCCTAGTGTTCCTTCTGGTGACTTGCACCCAAACACTCCCCGACCCACCGCCGATGTTCAAATTAGGGATGGGCTCTATGTTCGAGTCCAACAACAGTAGTTCATGTGGTCAGGGCGCTCAGCGGGCTATTTACCCGCCGAGGGCCCCACAAGGCACTGCTCACCCTTAGCAACGGCTTGTATCAGAAGCACAACGGTCCTGTGAGAGCGACCAGTAATATGAAGTAGCACCAGAGGACAGCCAGGAATAGTCCGGGACTCTGAGAGAGAACCGTCACATGACTTGTAGTGCACCAACCGGCTTCTCTTCTGTATAGTACCTGAGAGTAGGGTGAGGGATCTCTTACAGGGTTCCAGACGGGACCTCTCACCAGCTCCTCCGCAACACTCCTCCATAAGCAGATTCCACCTCCAGCCCGGCTTCCATCGGGTTCCTTTCCAGTAGTATCTAAGGTCTATGGGCCCCCAGTATCTGCCACATGCTGAGGCCCAGAACAGGAGTCCTGTAGTATCTTAGGCCCCTAGGCCCCCAGCATCTGCCACATGCTGAGGCCCAGACCAAGAGTCCAGTAGTATCTTAGGCCTCTAGCCCCCCAGCACCTGCCACATGCTGAGGCCTAGGTCAGGCATCCACCTGTCCAGGATTCACCCGGACAGTCCGGGTTTTGAATGCTGTGTTCGGGTTTCATGGCAGCAGAAACCCGGACACAAGATGTCAGGCAGACAGGGGGCAACCAAAATTAAGATAGGGGCTACTGGCCCCCCACTGAAAATAGTCTCAACTGTGATATGTACATATGAATGGGCGGAGCTATTTACATATGAATAAGCCACAACTAATTTTCCCAAAAAAATCTCTGCACGTCGCTTGAGTGTTCGGGTTTCGCTTGAAGAAAAGGTGGCAACCCTAATCTTAGGTCTCTGGGCCCTCAGCATCTGCCACATGCTGAGGCCTAGGTAGGGTTGCCACCTTTTCTTCAAGCGAAACCCGAACACCATAGCGACGCACGGACATTTTTTGGGGGGAGAATGAGTCGCGGCTTAATCATATGTAAATATCACAGGTGACACTATTTTTAGTGGGAGGGCCAGTAGCCCCTATCTTAATTTTGGTTGCCCCTGTCTGCCTGACATCTTGTGTCCGGGTCTCAGCTGCCATGAAAACCCGGACACAGCATTCAAAACCCGAACTTTTCTGGTGAATCCCGGACAGGTGGCAACACTAGGCCTAGGCCAGACATCCTGTATCACACAGACCTCCTCCCAGGGAGGGCCCCAGGTGAGAGAGAGAGTTCTGGAAGGTGTCCCCAAACCTTTATCACCTTCCTCCAGCCACACCTCGGAGTCACCCTGCTCAGGGATTGGTCAGAGTCAGGTGCACAGTCACAGTCTGAGGATGGATCCTCCCTCACTGTATGCTGAGGCCCCAACCCAGCAACAGGGGGAAGCAATCAATCCACCAGACTCAGGGAATCCAGCAGAACTCAGAGACAATCAGCATCCAGATTGATTACAGTCCAGATATAGAACTAGATTAAGTGGCGAAAACTTTTTCCACACATGACCTCTTTTTGGCCAAGGAAATTTTTAAGTGACCCCAGCGTCGCACGGTGTCTCTCTCCTCTTTCCCCCCAGTGTCCGTCGGTGTCTCTCTCCTCCTAAGCCTCAGCGTCGGTCGGCGTCTTCCCCCCACAGTGTCTCGCTCCTCCCCTAGCGTCGGTCAGTGTCTCTCTTCTCTTCCCCCCACACCGTTGGTCAGTGTCTCTCTTCTCTTCCCCCCACACCGTCGGTCAGTGTCTCTCTCCTCCTCTCCTCCCCTAGCGTCGGTCAGTGTCTCTCTCCTCCTCTCCTCCCCTAGCGTCGGTCAGTGTCTCTCTCCATGGAGACGAGACGTTCATAACGGGACATAACATTGGTTGTTTATTAGAATATTGTATGCCCCCCCTCCCCCGCCGGACCATCGAGAACGTGTCATGGAGAAGTGGCTCCATAATGAGTCACGTGGTGGATCCAAACCCCATGAAATCTTCTGTCCCCGGCAGTGGCTCTTCCTGTTGATCCGTCTGAAGTTCCTGCTGTAACCTAACAGGAGACTCGGGGGGGGAAAAGCCCTTTAAGACCCTGAAGGAAGCGGAGGAGAATCCCAGAAAGGTTGTTGATAGACCTTGAAGAGAACGTCCCGCCTTTCATAGAGGTGACAGCGTCTGGCCGCATACCCGGCTCCTCTTCCTGGACTGAACATGCTCTGATTTCACCGGGAGACCAGGGAAGGTCTATAGAATGAGATGACGGGAAGGTCGTATCTTCTGATATATGACCTAGGACACGGGACAAGTTGTGGGACCTCATGGAGAAAATCCCCGTTGTATCAGCGTGTCCAGGAGAAACGGATCTGGGTTATCATGATCACAATGCACAGCGTTCACATCGATGTGTATAATAGATGACTGGGATCAGAAGATCTCTGGAGGACAGGCATCATATGATCCACATTGATAGTTCTCGAGGGTTGTGTGGGTTTTCTGATGCTTCAAAAGACAGAACTTCTGTGTATAACATTTCCCGCACTCGGGGCAGCAAAAAGGCTTCTCCCCTGTGTGAGTTCTTTGATGTACGATAAGCTCCGATTTCTGCGAGCAACCTTTCCCGCACTCAGAGCAGGAATACAGCTTCTCGCCCGTGTGCAATCTCTGATGTCGAGTCAGATGGCCCTTCTGTGCGTAACATTTCCCGCACTCGGGACAGGAATACGGCTTCTCCCCAGTGTGGGATCGTTGGTGCATGGCAAGCACCGATTTGCGCGGAAAAGATCTCTGGCACTCGGGGCAGGAAAACGGCTTCTCCCCCGTGTGAGATCTTTGGTGCATGACAAGGTCGGCCTTCCGAGGGAAACCTCGCCAGCACTCGGGGCAGGTGTGAGGCTTCACCTCCATGTGAGATCTTTGGTGAATCAGTAAAGTCGATCTGGTTACGTAACATTTTCCGCACTTTCCGCAGGAATACGGCTTCTCTCCGGTGTGAGATCTCTGATGAATGACAAGTTGGGATTTGGTAGGGTAGCAATGTCCGCACTCAGCACAGGAGTACGGAAGGTGACCCGTGTGACCCCTCATGTGGACTCGAAGGCTGGACTTAAGGCTAAAATCTTTCCCGCACTCAGTACAGGAATACAGCTGACCCGAGTGGCTTCTTATGTGCGCCTGAAGACTGGATTTATAATGAAAACTTTTCCCGCACTCAGGACAGAAAAGTCTCTTTTTTGTCCAAGGGACGGCCCCGCCCCTCCCGGTCTGAGGTTCCTCAGGATGGGAGGAATACGATGGTCCGTCCAGACTGTGGGGCACCTGATGGACATTATGGTCTTCTCCTGGACTACACTGTGTGATGTCCTCATCTTCTGTAGACAACGTGAGACGTTCCTCTGAGATCTTCCCGACGTCCCGTCCGTGGACTACAAATACAAAGAAAGAGATTATTGGAGGACACGAGCAGGTTGGTTCACCTCAAGCAGGACTCCGCCCACATAATTTGTTACTAAGAATCTCCCAGTGAATTGGTCAATGGGTCCTCAGGATCTTCTGCATTCTCAGAGAGTGAGGGAACCAACGGGAACTATACAGAAGGACGGTGATGGGGGGATTATGAGTCCCCACCCCCTCTAATATTTACCTGTGCTGATCTGTGTAGGAGTGTCCTCCTCCATGGATGCCCTCAAAAAAACCATATTCAGAGAGTGAGGGAACCAATGATGAAGGAATTAGGAGTCCCCACCCCCTCTATCATTCATTGATACAACACCAGAAGTATTATACGGTTATATGGTCAATAACTTGGAAATGAAAGAACATGGGACCGAGCCCCACCAAAGGTCAGAGAGTGAGGAAACATGGAGACCAACAAAGATGGAGACTGCACTCATCCTGAAGACAACAATTAATCGATCCATCACTTTCTGTTGATGGTCTCCAATGCCAAGGAGGGTGGAAGGGAGGCACAGAGAATGATGGGCGGGAGTCATTGTGAGCTCCAGGGCCAGATGGGCGGGAGGGAGATGCTGTGACCGGGAGGAAGTAAATTAAGGGAGGGAAGGGAGGTATTGATACTGGGAAATTAGGTTGATGGATGGGAGGCGCTGTTCATTTTCCAACCTACTCTGGAACAATCAGTGAGCAGTATGAACAGAGGAATGTATTCAGTGTTTGTGACCCACCTGTGCTGATCTCTGTAGGCGTGTCCTCCTCTATGGACGTCCTCGTCATCCCGGCCTCCTCCGTATATCGCTGATCATCCCTCACATACGTCTCTTCTACTTCACCCTCAACTTTCATCTTCATCAGATCTTCACCCTAAACCAACAGAATTGGTGAGATCTCATCTCTGCAAATCACTTTCATGTCCTAGATTCTCCGTCCCACCGACCTGATTTTGTGAGTAGCTGTGATCCTCCTGGGTGGAGTCCGGGGAATACAGGGGGCGGGGACATCTCTCATGGCGAGGGATGGTGAGATCTTCCTGGGTGGAGTCCGGGGAATACAGGGGGCGGGGACATCTCTCATGGCGGGGGATGGTGAGATCTTCCTGGGTGGGATCCCGGGAATACAGAGGGCGGGATCCGTCATTGGTGCAGTCCACTATGAAGGTCTCCCTGTAGACAGATAACATTGATATCAGAGAATGATCCGGATTGTGTTGGTCGTACAATATTAGTCCCTCGGGAGCATCTCACTTTGTGGCCTACTGAAGTAACAATTCTATGGTTTAGCGTAGCTGTAGATCTGAAGACAAGCAAAGAGAAATAGCAATAAATTCAGTGCAGCGAATCTTTCCTCCTCCATGCCTCATCAATCTATTCATCCTCCTCTGCCCTCCTTCCAGTTCCTCAACTGAGACAGATGAGGTCTTACTAATGTTTTATATACAGCAGATTACATCTCTCTCTGGAGTCCATACCTCTTATAATACAAGGAAGGATGGAGACAGATGAGGTCTTACTAATGTTTTGTACAGGGGCAGATTATGGTGTACGTTTAATAAACCGTGATAAAACTAGCTTCCTCACGAGGTAACTTTACTCAGCAGATCTCTTTGTTTGTCTCGGCTGCACAGAGGCTGTTTAATATCCTGCGAAAAGAAAACTTATCACACGAAACAGCTGTGAAAGGCTGAGATAAGTCGTCACGGTGATCGGTAGAGAAAGCAATGCGGGGAATGTATTCTGAGCTGCACAACGACATCCTTTGTGATAATCTGCAATCCTCCTGACAGGATCGTAGTTTAATCTGCCAAACCGCCCAATAACAATGTTACAAAGCACCGCTATAGCAAAGCGCAGCCGTTATTTCACCGTTACAATGATGAAAATTGCTAAAAAGCCGGATTTACATGTTCTGATTTGTTCAGCATGTACCAGACTACCAGAGGCGGCCGCAATGCCAGGCAGTGATGGGGTTAAACATTCTAAAGGGGCACTCTGATGGAGCCTAGCAATGTAAGTGGGCACTCTGATGGAGCCTAGCAATGTAAGTGGGCACTCTGATGGAGCCTAGCAATGTAAGTGGGCACTCTGATGGAGCCAAGCAATGTAAGTGGGCACTCTGACACATGCTGGAAATTAGAATGTTTGGCGTCTGTCCCGAGATTGGTGCATCAGCACTGTGTGTGTGCAAACACACTAGCAGCAGGTATTAATGCATCATAGACGGCGGACCATGGTGGCGAAATGGTGTTACAGACTGTTATGTGTGGAGTGCAATGCTCACTGCATCTGCCTGTAAAACGCTCCCCAGACATCCTTCAGGCTTTATTTGGTGGGCCTGTTTCTGAGGGAGACTGAGACTTCAACAACAAGCCCCTGAGGTCACATGAACTTACTGAACTTTACCTCACACGACACAGATACAGTGAGGGGACTTGAAACTGCCACTGTCACTCTCATGAGGGAAGGGGGGCCTTAAGACAGACTTCCCTCCTTTTCCCTCTCAGGGCTGTGACACACTGCAGGCGAAGCGAAGCAATCGCAACCTTCCGCTTCGCACCGCAGCTTGTCTGTAGTTTGTCCCTGCACAGCGGAGCTCGGGATCGCCAGCGGCAACGGAGGGGGGGGGGGCGCACATACGCATGCATATTACAAGTGATCGGGCGTCTCTACAGACATCTGAACGCTTGTATGTAAACAGCCATCACTGGATGTTTACATTGAAAGCCGATTTCCCGGCCTAGCGGCGGCAGGTTAGGACGTTTAAAAACGCCCACCCGCATTCCGTCCGCTGCCCGGCCGTTTCATTACAACGGCCGGGCAGCAGGTGGTTAAT
>NW_017308659.1:37067-41123 GCF_000935625.1 Nanorana parkeri
TATTATTATGAATTAATAATATTAATAAAATAAATAATTAAACATATCATTTAGTATATCATATATTTAATTATATAATATATATATATAATCGCCTGCAGTGTGTCACGGGCTTCAATCAGCATTCAGCCAACCGTTGCTACCGGCATTAATGTCCCAAAATGTCAGAGATCCAGAAGAGGAACATCTGTGCTTTATTTTAACTGTTCCTGAAGGTTCCTAAAGGAAGTAGGTTTATGAACAGGAAGTTCCTGTATCTTTGCTCGGTGCTTCTCGAGAAAAAGGCCTTTATCACCGGGTCTGACAGGGTGCTAAATCAAGGGTACTTTTCAAAATACTTATCCCGTGATAAAGCTGTTCTTACTCTCTGTGTACTTATCACCAGGATGAGAAGAGGCGAGATATTTCCTACCTGACTTATCACGGGTTATTAAACAGCATTTTATAGACTTTTCACGTTGCTAAGGTGAGAAAAGCCTTCTCACTGCTTATCACACTCTTTCGCAGTTTATTAAACGTACACCCAAGTCTCTCTCTCTGGAGACTATCTTATACATCTTATAACACAAGGGCCGTGTCATCGATCTGCCGGGGGGCCGAAAAAGAGGTCACAGTGACTATGGAGGACGGAGATGACCGGGGGAGGGGGTACTGGGTGTATATATAATATAATATCTTATTACCTCCTCTGCTGCCAGTTCCAGCAATGTCTCCTCTCTACTTCCTCTCAACTCTCACCCGGAACTTCCTATTTATAGGTGACATCACTTCCTGTCATAGAGATTTTTTTGTCTGGGTATGAGCGAGATCACCACCTGGTGGAGCTCAGAGGAAGTGCGTGTATGTATTGTGTCCACATATCATTATTATACAGTCTATGGAGCCGACAGTTTGCGCAGCGCTTTACAATACAATTGAAGACAAGACGGTTACGAGGGCCCTGACCCTTAGAGCTCACAATCTAAAAGAGGAGGGGCCAGTGATGCAAAAGCTATGAGGAGATGAGTTGAAGGAGAAGGTAAAATATCAGTTGATAAGAGGTGGGATTAGGATTCCCGGGAGACATGTGTTTTCAGGGATCACCTCAAGGCGGACAGACTGGGGTAGGGAGTTCCAGAGAACGGGAGTGATTTTAGAGGAGTGACAAGGGAGTGGGAGAGCAGGAGGTCTTGAGAGGACGGTTTGGGTGACACCTTGAGATGAGGGTGGAGATGGTTTTTTAAGTTAGTATTTTGAATTGTATTTGCTGGGATCAGAAACCAGTGTAGGGATTGGCAGAGGGGGGCGGGGGATGGAAGCCAGTGGAGGGATTGGCAGAGGGGGGGGGGGGATGGAAGCAGGGGAGGGATTGGCAGAGAGGGTGGGGGATGGAAGCCAGTGGAGGGAGGGGCAGAGTGCAAAAAAACACACCTCCTGAGACCCCAACCTGCACCTTGCTGACCCGACCAGATCCACAGGCAGTGTCAATCCATTAATAAGACTCAATGTCATTTATTGCTGAGGATGTTGTCTGGGTATTTCTTCCAGGTGACTCTCTAGAGAAGGGGGAGGAGCCAAATGTCGACCCTCCAGTTGTGGTGAAGCTACAGTGATGGAGTGGAGGAATGATATAGACATGTAGAGGGACACGGTCCATAGACCAGACAGAGGGGCGGTCCTCTATATAGATGTCATCTGATGGTCTTCTGGTTGGAGATTGTGATGGAGGAATTCCGGGTGGGATGATATACGGCTCAAAGATCTGATCACCTTATCAATGGAAAATACTACAGACCCCTCCTCCCCCCCACGGAGATTTATGGGAAGGGGGGGAGTCGGTTCCTTCATCAAGTACATAACACAAAATCAGGACAAACAACGAGAACCTGCATGTCTGAGATTTATTGTTATAAAAGGAAATCATAATACAAATCTGAAGACATTTGTCCTCCAGCAGGGGGCCCTCCGAGTCAACGAAGCTGCCTGTGCCGACTGATCACTACTGCAGTGACATTGTCAGTCCTGTCGTGTAGTCTGATCTCCCCTTCTCTTCATCCACAAGCTCCTCAGACTACACCGCTAGAGGGACTCAATGAGGATTTACATAAATTTCTGAATAACCTTTCCCACACTTAGGACAGTGATGCAGCTTCTCTCCCATGTAAGCTGTGGTGTTTAGCCAGGTCTGATTTACGTACAAAACACTTCCCACACTCAGGGCAGGCATGCGGCTTCTCCCCCGTGTGGCATACCTGATGCACGTAAAGATTGGACTTGTTTGAAAAACATTTCCCGCACTCAGAGCAAGAATACGGCTTCTCACCCGTGTGGCATCTCCGATGAATAGAAAGATAAGACCTCTGCGCGTAACTTTTCCCACACTCGGGACAGGAATACGGCTTCTCTCCCGTGTGCGACCTCTGATGGGCGGTGAGATCCGATTTGCGTAGAAAACATTTCTCACACTCAGGGCAGGAATACGGCTTTTCCCCCGTGTGAGACCTCTGATGCGTGATAAGCTCTAGTTTTCGAGAATAACGTTTCCCGCACTCAGAGCAGGAATACGGTTTCTCTCCTGTGTGAGACCTCTGATGCACAGAAAGATAGGACTTCTGGGAGAAATGTTTCCCGCACTCAGAGCAGCAATACGGCTTCTCCCCCGTGTGAGATCTCTGATGAATGACAAGTTGTGATTTCTGTGAATAGCTTTTCCCGCACTCAGAGCAGGAATACGGTTTCTCGCCCGTGTGAGATCTTTGATGTACAGAAAGATAAGACTTCTGCGCAAAACATTTCCCGCACTGAGGGCAGGCATACGGCTTCGCCCCCGTGTGAGTTGTTTGGTGTCTGACAAGTTCTGATTTCAACGGGAAACATTGTCCGCACTCAGCACAGGAAAATGGCATCTTGCCCGTGTGATATACTTGATGTCTGAGCAGTTGGGACTGCCACAGAAAACTTTCTCCGCACTCGGAACAGTTATACGGCTTCTCTCCGGAGTGACATCTTAGGTGCATGACCAACTGAGATTTCCGCGAGTAACATTTCTCGCACTGAGGGCAGGAAAACGGCCTCTCCCCCGTGTGAGAAACCTGATGCCTCTCTAAATTTGATTTGGTGACAAAACCTTTCCCGCACTCCGGGCAGGAAAACGGCTTCTCACCTGTGTGAGATCTCTGATGCACCACAAGTTGGGGTTTGGTTGGGAAACGCTGCCCGCAATCCGAGCAGGAATATGGCAGCTGACCCGAGTGGCACCTCATGTGCACCCGAAGACTGGACTTGAAGCGGAAATGTTTCCCACATTCAGTGCAGGGATAGGACTGCTCGCTGGAGTGGGACCTCATGTGAACATGGAGGTTGGAATTAAAACGAAAATGTTTCCCGCACTCGGAACAGGAATATGGCCGCTCGCCCGAGTGGCACCTTAGATGGACACGAAGGCCGGACTGAAAATGAAAACTTTTCCCGCACTGAGGACAGCAGAACCTCTTATCTGTTGGAAAGGCGTCACCGCCCCTCCCAGTCTGAGGTTCCTCAGGATTGGAGGAATACGATGGTCCATCCGCACTGTGGGGCAGCTGGTGGACATTATGGTCTTCTCCTGGACTATACTGTGTGACGTCCTCATCTTCTACTTTACAGTCTGGAGACAACGTGAGACGTTCCTCCGAGATCTTCCCGACATCCCGTCCATGGACTACAAAGAGAAAGAGATTATTGGAGGACATGAGCGGGTTGGTTCACCTCACCCAGGACTCCGCCCACATCAGTCAGCTTTGGTGAGGATCATATCTGGTAGATGGTTCCTCCCGACCTCCGACCAGAAGACGTCTAGATTCTCCCACCTTAGTCTGTCATCTTCCCAACATGGGAGGTCCTACACTTCCTCAACCAGGACTCCGCCCACATCAGTCATCTTTGTTGATGAGGATCATATCTGGTAGATGGTTCCTCCCGACCTCCGACCAGAAGACGTCTAGATTCACCCACCTTAGTCTGTCATCTTCCCAACAGGGGAGGTCCTACACTTCCTTAACTCGGATTCCATCCACATCAGTCAGCTTTGTTTTGCAG
>NW_017308659.1:42419-54311 GCF_000935625.1 Nanorana parkeri
CTCACCCCTTACTCACTCATAGCCAAGTCTCTGATGCCCCTACAGTCTGACCTTTTGCTGCATCTACAACCTCAACTACGCCTAGGGTTAGGGTTACTACCCTGTGCCTCTCTCAAGCTCCGGTTCCTCATAGGCTGAATGACCTAGAAGCATCCAGGAGCCAAGACCAAACTCCCAGGACGGGGCTCCTGATGGAACCCTCAGCTACCTTCTTAGACTAGACTAGACTAGACTACAGAGAGGAATCAACCATAGAGAGGAGTATGGCTCACATCTCCACCCGTGACACTGGTAAATGGGTCCTCTGGGTCCACACCAGTTCCCTTCTCTATTCATACCCCCTTGTGAGGGATCAAGGGCATCGGTGAGTGTCGGGATTACCGTTGATCACTTTCCTTTTTTGGTCAATTAATTAAAAAGTGGGGCCGAGCCCCACCAAAGGTCAGAGACTGGGGACACTGGGAGCCCAGCCATGATGATAGTGAAGACCACCATCATTGGGTGACTGACTCATCATCTATTAGGACTTTCTGGTAATAGGTGGGTGGGAGGGAGTCCACGTGAGTAGGGAGTGGGAGGGAAGGAGACTCTGTGATCGGAGGACAAGGTGAGCTAAGGGACGAGTTGGGTAGTAGGCAGATGCTTTGAATGGGGGGACAACGTGAGTTGGAGTGAGGTCCTATGATCTTGGCGGTGAGGTGGCAGAGACATTGTGAGCTGGGGGGCAAGGTGGGACCAATTCACAAGATGGGTGGGAGGGAGGCTTTGTGATGGGCGGGGAAGTGGCCAGGATGGGATGCATTGTGAGAAGAGCATGGTAGGAGGGAGCTGCTGTGGCCAGGAGGTGAGGTGGGTGAAGGGGAATCGATGGGAATAGTGGGGAGGACCTGAGATTGGGGGGGCCACGTGGGAGAGAAATGCAACTGGGGGCCAGATAGGAGGGAGGGAGCTGGTATGACTGGGGAGTTAATGGACCGGGAATGGGTGGGATGTGACTGGGGGATAAGGTGGGAGGTTCTGAGTCAGGGGTACTGTGCCGCCCAATGGTCCAAGGTCTGAGGGGTCTATGTCTTATCTTCTGTTGGTGGTGCCGGGAGGCGTGTTCCAACGCATTGTTTAGTCCCCACCCTACTCTGGACCAATCAGTGAGCAGTATGAATACAAGAACGCATTTAATGTGTAAGACCCACCTGTGCTGATCTCTATAGGGGTCTCCTCATCTTTAACCGTCCCGGTAATTCCATCCCCCTCCACGTCTCTCCCATACGTCTCCTCTTCTTCTTCTGCTTTCAACTCAACTTTTATATTCATCAGATCTTCACCCTAAACAAGGAAAATGGTAGAAGACAACATCTGTAAAGCTGTAATGATGCGAGACCATCTTGTACGGTCCGGACATCGTCTCCGGGAGTCATGTCCATGTTCTAGATGCTCCACCCCACCTACCTGATCATGGTGGGGGATGGTGAGACCTTCCTGGGTGGGATCCCGGGAATACAGAGGGCGGGGACATCTCTCTGGTGGGTTCCTGGAGCTAGATGGCTCCTCCATGTTCTCCTGGTCCAGATCTTTGTGTCCTTTTGGAAACTCTGAACCGTCCATCAGTCCATCTTCATCATCCTCCTCTTTTATCTCTTCTTTAACATCAACTTTAGAATCTCTCTGAATAAGAAATAAATGGTAACAAATGTAGATAATATCCAGATCCAGAGATACCACCAGAGATTGTCCATCATCTACCTGATCATGGTGGGGGATGGTGAGATCTTCCTGGGTGGGGTCCCGGGAATACAGAGGACGGGGACATCTCTCTGGTGGGTTCCTGTTGCTGGATGACTCCTCCATGTTCTCCCGGTACAGATCTTTGCATTTCTTTAGACTCTCTGACTTGTCCATCACTCCGTCCTCATCATCCTCCTCTTTTATCTCCTCCTTAACAGCAACATTCTCAATGTGTAATAAAAAAAAGTAAATTAGAACAATGCAGCAATTGTACAGATACCACCAGTGATTGTCCATCATCTACCTGATCATGGTTGGGGACGGTGAGATCTTCCTGGGTGGAGTCCCGGGAATACAGGGGGCGGGGACATCTCTCGTGGTGGGGGCGGGTGAGATCTTCCTGGGTGGAGTCCCGGGAATACAGGGGGCGGGGACATCTCTCGTGGTGGGGGCGGGTGAGATCTTCCTGGGTGGAGTCCCGGGAATACAGGGGGCGGGGACATCTCTCGTGGTGGGGGCGGGTGAGATCTTCCTGGGTGGAGTCCCGGGAATACAGGGGGCGGGGACATCTCTCGTGGTGGGGGCGGGTGAGATCTTCCTGGGTGGAGTCCCGGGAATACAGGGGGCGGGGACATCTCTCGTGGTGGGGGCGGGTGAGATCTTCCTGGGTGGAGTCCCGGGAATACAGGGGGCGGGGACATCTCTCGTGGTGGGGGCGGGTGAGATCTTCCTGGGTGGAGTCCCGGGAATACAGGGGGCGGGGACATCTCTCTGGTGGGTTCCTCTTACTGGATCCATCTGTAGGAAACACACACACTGACTGAATACATTGTTTCTATGTGTGTATCAGAGGATGGGGGATGTAGGCGGAGCCTCCGTACTGCTCTCTCCTCGTACCCGGTGATGTGAGGGGCGGGGCATTCTCCATCACCACGTCCTTGTAGAGATCCCGGTGTCCTTCTAGATACTCCCACTCCTCCATGGAGAGATAGACAGAGACATCCTGACACCTTATAGGAACCTGACACACACAATGATACCGTCACCACCCAGACACGCCCCTTGTCTGTTCCTGGATCATGTCCCAGAATTCCCGGCACCGCTCACCTCTCCCGTCAGCAGCTCCATCATCTTCTTGGTGACCTTTCATCTCCCTTATTAGTGTAATCGCCCTTCTCTTAGCTCCCTCCAGTTTCGCAACATTGTTTGTGAACTGGAGCCTAAAACGGAATCCACGCCCAAGATGAGGTCTTACTAATGCTTTCTATAGGGGTAGATCACGTCTCTCTCTCTCTGGAGTCTATGCCTCTTATAATACAAGGAAGGGTGGAGACAGATGAGGTCTTACTAATGCTTTATATGGGGCAGATCACGTCTCTCTCGGGAGTCTATACCTCTTATAACACAAGGATGGATGGAGACAGATGAGGTCTTACTAATGCTTTGTATAGGGGTAGATCACGTCTTTCTCTGATACCTCTTATATTACAAGGATGGATGGAGACCGATGAGGTCTTACTAATGCTTTGTATGGGGCAGATCACGTCTCTCTCGGGAGTCTATACCTCTTATAATACAAGGAAGGGTGGAGACAGATGAGGTCTTAATAATGCTTTGTATGGGGCAGATCACGTCTCTCTCGGGAGTCTATACCTCTTATAATACAAGGAAGGAGACAGATGAGGTCTTACTAATGCTTTGTATAGATTATGTCTCTCTCTGGAGTCTATACCTCTTGCTCACTCTAGAAGCAAGTCTATGATCTACCAGAACCCCCAGATCCTTCTCCATCATTGGCCCCCTCAGTGAAGAATATAGAACGTTCGAAAAATTAAAATTTTTCGACCCAAAAAACTCTACTGGTGCATGGCCAGGGGAAGTCTTGGAGCGTGGACCCCAACATTGGAAAACTGTCTCTCTTCCAATGAGATGTTTTTGTCTTTTTGGCGTGTGCTCGTTGTGTACTCAGCCGGGTTTTCCTTCAAATTAACACTTTAAATCATCTCCTCGTTGTCGGAGGTGCGCGGGTCCACCAGAACATCGTTTCTAGTCCGAGCTTCTACAAACCGTCCCCCGTAAAATTGCCTCGTAACAAGTTTTTTACAATTCCAGCCCATTACGTCCCAGAAGAGCTATAACACCCCCAAAAACCTTCACTTGAAGGTTTCCGGAGATAAAGAACATCCAACTGGCCATGGTGGAAGAGAACAGGCACAATGGGGGACTGCCGGGGACATGAACATATACATACAAGAGAATATCTTCTTACCTCCTCTGCTGCCAGCTCCAGCAATGTCTCCTCTCTACTTCCTCCCGGCTCACCTCTCACCCGGAACTTCCTTTTTATATTCTCACGTCACTTCCTGTCTCGGTGTAGGTGAGATCACCACCTGGTGGAGTTTAGAGGAACTGCAGCCCAGTTGTGTGTTTGTACCATATAACTGTGTAGGTGATTTATTGTCCGTCATACCTTTTGCTTAGGCCGAGAAGAAGAAGGTGGTAGACCTCCAAAAGCTTGTCCTGAAAAATGAACTCCTGGTCCATGTAGACCATGTGATTTCTACGGTTACCAAGGGGGATCCAAGTACTGGATTGACTTATATTGGGGAGTTTATTGTACAGTGCTGTGCACACCACCCCGGTAACGGGTCTTACCAGTGCCGGTATAAATTATGAAGCGACTATGTGGCCTGGTGTTGGAGCAACACCACGCTATGCCGTAGTCAAGTCCTTTACAGGTCCTACAGGCCGGGCTCCGATCATCGGTGTCCTTCATGCTTCTGTTCGCTGTATTGCCCCTCGTGCCCCAGCTGCTCTCTGTGACTTCAGAGCCCCCCAGAGTATCCTGAGCCATCTAATGGAGCCTTATACACCCCTGTATGCCCCCCCATGCCTCCAAGTGCACCCCGGAGTATCCTGAGCCATCTAATGGAGCCTTATACACCCCTGTATGCCCCCCCATGCCTCCAAGTGCACCCCGGAGTATCCTGAGCCATCTAATGGAGCCTTATACACCCCTGTATGCCCCCCCATGCCTCCAAGTGCACCCCGGAGTATCCTGAGCCATCTAATGGAGCCTTATACACCCCTGTATGCCCCCCCATGCCTCCAAGTGCACCCCGGAGTATCCTGAGCCATCTAATGGAGCCTTATACACCCCTGTATGCCCCCCCATGCCTCCAAGTGCACCCCGGAGTATCCTGAGCCATCTAATGGAGCCTTATACACCCCTGTATGCCCCCCCATGCCTCCAAGTGCACCCCGGAGTATCCTGAGCCATCTAATGGAGCCTTATACACCCCTGTATGCCCCCCCATGCCTCCAAGTGCACCCCGGAGTATCCTGAGCCATCTAATGGAGCCTTATACACCCCTGTATGCCCCCCCATGCCTCCAAGTGCACCCCGGAGTATCCTGAGCCATCTAATGGAGCCTTATACACCCCTGTATGCCCCCCCATGCCTCCAAGTGCACCCCGGAGTATCCTGAGCCATCTAATGGAGCCTTATACACCCCTGTATGCCCCCCCATGCCTCCAAGTGCACCCCGGAGTATCCTGAGCCATCTAATGGAGCCTTATACACCCCACCCCCCCATGACTCCAAATGCACCACTGAGCATCCTGGGTCATCTAGTGACTCCATGTACACCCCTGTATGCCCCCCCATGACTCCCAATGCCCCCCGGGTCATTGTGAAATGTGGATGAATCCTTGTAGTAACACATTTACAGGTTGAGTCTATTGGGTGGTTGTGAAGGTCTACCCTTGCGGGTGAAGACCGGCCCTCGTTGTATAAAGGGTTTCTCAGCCCTCTCGGAGGTCACTGGGCCCTTCTCACCACTCGCTGGCATGCTCCGCTCTTCACTCCCGTCCGATATACCGGCTTGCCCCGGACTGTCATTAACATTAGTCTGTGGTGTGGCGCCCACCCCCGAAGGAGCCGCTGGATATGAACTTGGGTTCTCCTACCTGGTCAGCCAGCCACCGGCCCCCTGTCTCAGCTCCGGCAACACCGACACTCCGGAACGGATCAGGATCGGGTCGGGGGGTCTTTGTAGCAGTTATTGCTCAGTAGTAACCAGGAGAGAGGGTCGGGGGTTGCTGGATACCCGAGTAACAATTCGGAGGACTCTGTCGTCTCCCTTAGCAACGGCTTGTATCAGAAGCACAACGGTCCTGTGAGAGCGACCAGTAATATGAAGTAGCACCAGAGAACAGCCAGGAATAGTCCGGGACTCTGAGAGAGAACCGTCACATGACTTGTAGTGCACCAACCGGCTTCTCTTCTGTATAGTACCTGAGAGTAGGGTGAGGGATCTCTTACAGGGTTCCAGACGGCTCCTCTCACCAGCTCCTCCGCGACACTCTTCAATAAGCAGATTCCACCTCCAGCCCAACTTCCATCAGGTTCCTTTCCAGTAGCATCTAAGGTCCCTGGGCCCCCAACACCTGCCACATGCTGAGGCCCAGACCAGGCATCCTGTAGTATCTTAGACCTCTAGGCCCCCAGTATCTGCCACATGAGGAGGCCTAGACCAGGCGTCCTGTAATATCTTAGGCCTCTGGGCCCCCAGGACCTGCCACATGCTGAGGCCCAGACCAGGCGTCCTGTAATATCTTAGGCCTCTGGGCCCCCAGTATCTGCCACATGCTGAGGCCTAGACCAGGCATCCTGTAGTATCTTAGGCCTCTAGGCCCCCAGCACCTGCCACATGCTGAGGCCCAGACCAGGCATCCTGTAGTATCTTAGGCCTCTAGGCCCCCAGTATCTGCCAAGGCCACAACACATGATAAACAGGCTTCTATGGCAGCACACACTTATGCTACCTACTCCCAGTCCAGCACACTGGGAGGTACACGTTGCCCTTCAGACACGTGACTACAAGTCCTGCGTCTGCTAGGCTAAGTGTGACCAGACTGAACTTCTCAGGTGAGTGTTGTACATTGATTTTAACATTTTGATGTCTTCGCGAGCTGCCGACATACAATACACTGAAGAGGAGAAGGATTTTGAGAAGATCCATCACTATAGCCCTCACAGAGTTGAGAAGTCCACCTTCTACTCATCAGGAGCTCACTCGTGCGGAGGAACATCTCATCTCGGGAGTGATCCTCACAAAGAACCCAACATGAGATCCATCTGAACCTTTCTACCAGAACATGGCCATCATGGAGGCAACTCAACGGAGACTCGTAGAGAAAACCACGTGGAGGACCTTACACGACACCGGTCATTGAAATATCAGAACTGACCATTATAGACACCACGGGCTTCGTTGACGCTTGGTCTCGGCCTCCATGGAGATCAGAGGACCAAGGTTCATCAGAAAGAAGAACCTTACACAACTGTTGCTATTGACTAAGGTCTCTTTGGTCACCATGACATAAACTATTCGGTGATATCAACCCTCCTCAATATTATCTTTCCTTAAAAATAACTCAGAACTCAGTACGGTGGAGTCAGGAATCGCGAGTCATGTGACATCAGAAACGTTGGCTGTTTATTGAATTTTGTATGTACACGGCGTTATCAGGAAGATCTCGGTGAGCAGAAGCTCCATCCTGAGCTACATGGAGACAGATCCACATGCTGCACCTTCACAGTCATCGGACATCAACGGGTGCCGATAAATATGAAGCTTCCGTACCTTCATTCATGGGAGGAGCTTCAGATTCACTATGAGTTCAACCCAAACCACAGGGGGATAGAAAGGGCCAGATTGGGCAAGTTCTCCGGCCGGCTCATACGTTCAGTGGTAGTAGATGACGTCTTCCGCACCCCCCTCCCCCGCGCTAGTTTGTTTCAAATTGTGATCAAAGCCACCGGGGATCCCAAGAAAGCCAGTGAGCAGATGTGGTCGGTGATGTCCACCGGCATCCCGGGTTGGTTTGTTGACATTGAGCAGTCGTAGAAGTGCGATGGGAGGGAATAGTTGTGTTAAATAACGTAAGGTCTCCCGAAAATCAACACCAGGCTCTTATTCAAGTACCCAAGACAGTGTCCATGTGCCCTCAAGAACCAAGCCAGGCCACATGCCCTCAAAACTGGGAGGAGCATCCCCCTCCTCCCAGCAAGGCATCTAGGTTCCATGTTTTTGGGGACTCCTCCCCACCACCCTGGCCTTGGCAGATGGGGATAAAGGCCTCCTCCCCACAACCCAGGCCCTGGCAGATGGGGATAAAGGCCTCCTCCCCACAACCCAGGCCCTGGTGGATGGGAATAAGGGCCTCCTCCCCCACTACCCTGGCCCTGGTGGATGGGGATAAAGGCCTCCTCCCCCACAACCCTGGTGGATGGGATAAGGGTCTCCTCCCCATAACCCTGGCAGATGGGGATAAAGGCCTCCTCCCCACAACCCTGGTGGATGGGATAAGGGTCTCCTCCCCATAACCCTGGTGGATGGGGATAAGGGCCTCCTCCCCCACAACCCTGGCCCTGGTGGATGGGGATAAGGGCCTCCTCCCCCACAACCCTGGCCCTGGTGGATGGTAATAAAGGGCCTCCTCCCCCACAACCCTGGCCCTGGTGGATGGTAATAAAGGGCCTCCTCCCCCACAACCCTGGCCCTGGTGGATGGTAATAAAGGGCCTCCTCACCATCAACCCAGGCCCTGGTGGATGGGGATAAGGGCCTCCTCACCATCAACCCAGGCCCTGGTGGATGGGGATAAGGGCCTCCTCCCCCACAACCCAGGCCCTGGTGGATGGGGATAAGGGCCTCCTCCCCCACAACCCTGGACCTGGCGGATAGGGATAAAGGCCTCCCTAGGGGGACAAAATTTATTCAGTAACGGACATGTGTGTGTTTAATAGAATCAACTAATAAACGTATTATATATACACACTGCACTGTACATATAAGGTACATGGTGTATATGCACATGCGTGTGTTATGTCATATTTACATGACAGGCATTACAGCTGCTCTAACACTGTCAGTCCTGTCATGTAGTCTGATCTCCCCTTCTCTTCATCCACAAGCAATATCTAGCTCCTCCCTCACCATGATGTCTCCCTTTGGAAGATCAGACTACACTGCTAGAGGGACTCAACTAGTATCTACATGGCTTGTGCATTACTGGCCAGTGATGTGGCTTCTCCCCCGTGTGTGCTGTGATGTTTAGCGAGATCCGACTTGCGTACAAAACATTTCCCGCACTCAGGACAGGAGTGCGGCTTCTCCCCCGTGTGGCTTATCAGATGTACAGAAAGATTCGACTTGTCTGAAAAACTTTTCCCACACTCAGAGCAGGAATACGGCTTCTCGCCCGTGTGGCTTCTCCGATGTATAGAAAGATAAGACCTCTGCGAATAACATTTCCCACAATCAGGACAGGAATACGGCTTCTCCCCCGTGTGAGTCCTTTGATGCGCCGTGAGATCTGGTTTACGTTGAAAACGTTTCCCACACTCAGGGCAGGCATACGGCTTCTCCCCCGTGTGAGATCTTTGATGCGCGACAAGTTCTGATTTCCAAGGAAAACATTTCCCGCACAAAGGGCACGCATGCGGCTTTTCGCCCCTGTGGTCTTTTTGATGTACAGAAAGGCTGGACCTCCGTGCAAAACACTTCCCGCACTCAGGACAGGCATATGGCCTTTCACCCGTGTGAGATCTTTGATGTGTGACAAGTTCTGATTTCCGAGAATAACTTTTCCCACACTCGGGGCAGGAATACGGTTTCTCGCCCGTGTGAGATCTTTGATGTACAGAAAGATAGGACTTCCGTGAAAAATATTTCCCGCACTCGGGGCAGGAATACGGCTTCTCCCCCGTGTGGCATATTTGGTGTCTGACAAGTTCTGATTTCAACGGATAACACTGCCCGCAGTCCGCACAGGAAAATGGCATCTTGCCCGTGTGATATACCTGATGTCTGAAAAGTTGGGATTGCCACAGAAAACTTTCTCCGCACTCGGAACAGTTATACGGCTTCTCTCCGGAGTGACATCTTAGGTGCATGACCAACTGAGATTTCCGCGAGTAACATTTCTCGCACTGAGGGCAGGAAAACGGCCTCTCCCCCGTGTGAGAAACCTGATGCCTCTCTAAATTTGATTTGGTGACAAAACCTTTCCCGCACTCCGGGCAGGAAAACGGCTTCTCACCTGTGTGAGATCTCTGATGCACCACAAGTTGGGGTTTGGTTGGAAAAGACTGACCGCACTCCGAGCAGGAATACGGCAGCTGACCCGAGTGGCACCTCATGTGCACCCGAAGACTGGACTTGAAGCGGAAAATCTTTCCACATTGGGTGCAGGGATAGGACTGCTCGCTGGAGTGGGACCTCATGTGAACGTGAAGACTGGAATTAAAGCGAAAATGTTTCCCGCACTCGGAACAGGAATATGGCCGCTCGCCCGAGTGGCACCTCAGGTGGACACGAAGGCCGGATTTAAAATGAAAACGTTTCCCGCACTCAGGACAGGAATACCTCTTTTCCGCTGGGAGGGCGGCAACGTCCCCCCCAGTCTGAGGTTCCTCAGGATTGGAGGAGTACGAGGGTCCGTCCGCACTGTGGGGCAGCTGGTGGACATTATGGTCTTCTCCTAGACTATACTGTGTGACTTCCTCATCTTCTACTTTACAGTCCGGAGGCAACGTGAGACGTTCCTCTGAGGGCTTCTTGACGTCCCGCCCATGGTCTAGAAAACAAGAGAACAGGATTTCAGTACTGATCATACATTTCTGTTCTTGGAGTCCCTTGGAGGACCCAGGAAGTCTTAGACCGTCAAGTTTACTGCCTCCTACAGAAGGTTTGGACACTGGCAAAAAAAAAATGTGTAGGCCCGCCCAGGATAACTCCTCCTACACCCAATGTGCCTCACTTTGTAGCAGGACAATGCCAAGAGCATGAAATACAGAAGGATGGAACCCGGGTTCCTCAATGGAGTCCAAAAACCCTATTTTCTCTCTCATCCATTGAGGTACACAGGAAGTCCTAGGCTCTCGGAACGTCCAGAAGAAGACTGAGGGCCTAGCAACAAAATGCTGACAGGTCCTCGAAAATCAACAGAATAGGTGGCTACCTGCAGCTCAAAGAGCTGCCTGAAGGACCTCACATCTGAAGGTGGCATCTAATGAGGCTTCAACTTGGAGAACTTGTGGGCAGAAGACCAGATCTGGGGATAAGGGCCTCCTCCCCCACAACCTTGGCCCTGGTGGATGGGGACCAATCATTGAGCATGAGAGTGTTTATGACCCACCTCTGCTGATCTCTGTAGGCGTGTCCTCCTCTATGGATGTCCTCATCATCCCGGCCTCCTCTATGGATGTCCTCATCATCCCGGCCTCCTCCTCCGTATATCGCCGATCATCCCTCACGTACGTCTCTTCCTCTACTTCTTCTTTCACCTCAACTTTGATATCCGTCAGATCTTCACCCTAAACCAAGAAAATGAGAGAAAACATCATCTGTAATATAGAAGCTTCAATGACGTGAGACCACCTAGAAAATGTCACATTGTAGGGTCCATCCATCATCTCCACGTGTCACGTTCTAGATGCTCCGCCCACCAACCTGATCATGGTGGGGGATGGTGAGACCTTCCTGTCTGGAATCCCGGGAATACAGAGGACGGGGACATCTCTCTGGTGGGTTTCTATTATGAGGTGGCTCCATCTTATCCTTGTGTCCTTCAGAAAGCTCCTCCATCACCCCGTACTCCTCATCCTCCTCCTTATACTCCTCTTTAACGACAATATGATTAACCCCGAAGTCTCCACTCTGAGTATAAAATAAGACATTCATTGTAACAAACACGCTTGTATATAAATTATGACTTCCAATCATTGTCCATCACCTACCTGATCATGGTGGGGGACGGTGAGATCTTCCTGGGTGGGGTCCCGGGAATACAGGGGGCGGGGACATCTCTCATGGTGAGGAATGACTCCCAGAATCCTCCTCACCTCTCCAGTCAGGTCATGTGACCTCCCAGAATCCTCCTCACCTCTCCGGTCAGCAGGTAGATGATCTCCAGAGTGAAGTTTAGCACCTTCTCAGTCAAGTAACTCCGGTTCTCCTCCATCCTCATCCGTTCAGTCATTTGATCTCTGGGGGTTTCCTTGTAGATGGATAACTTTGGAAAATTAGGGTAAGAATTATTCGGATGGTTTTGGTCACACAATAATAGAAAGGGGATGTGAGGGGGGGGGGGGGACAAAGGG
>NW_017308659.1:54450-59147 GCF_000935625.1 Nanorana parkeri
GGGGGGGGTAATAGGACGGTTGGACCGTTAAGAGAAAAAACAGATCTCCCCTAAGATCGAGCGCCCACCAGGGGGTGAAGATGGACCTTCTTTGTTCCACTTGGTATTCTGTAACATATCACATGACCAGTCAGATGGTAGAAAGATGAAGCCCTTCTTCACTTCCTGGCAGGTGCCAGTTCTATGAGGTGAGCACCATCACTGACCCAGAGACCCTCCTCCCTTTACACCCCTGAGCCCTTCAGCCCACTCTTCCCTGCAACCCAACTTTGGTATAAGGGCCTCCAGAGTTCTTCAGCTACAGTACCCGGTTCAGAGGTTCCCAGACTCCTTGTCACTCACTACGGTCTCTAAGGCCTTCAGAGAACTTCTGCCCCACGACCCCCTCAGAGGCCACCAGAATCCTTCCGTGCCATTAACCTTTCAGAGGTCCCCAGAGCCCTTCAGCCCCAATGCCACCTCACAGACCCCCAGAGTCATGTGGCTACAATATCCCTCCCCTTCAGCCCCATTACCCCCTCAGAGCCCACCAGAATCCTTCCGTGCCATCGACCTTTCAGAGGCCTTCAGATCCATTATGCCTCCAGAGCCCTTCTGCCCCATTACCCCCTCAGAGCCCTTTAGTCCCACTACTTCCTCAGAAGCCCAAGAGTCCTTTAGACCAACTACCCTCTTGAAGGATACCAAACGTCTTCAGCTACACTATCCCCTCAGATCCCTTCAGCACTATTACCCCCTCAGAGGCCTCCAGACCAAGTGCTTCAGCCTCACTACCCTCTCAGAACACATAAACCACACTACCCCCTCAAAGGCCACCAGAATCCTTATGTGCCATCAACCTTTCAGGAGGTCCCCAGAGACCGTCAGACCCACTACACCCCATTAGAGCCCTTCAGCCCCAATACCTCCTCAGAAGCCCAAGAATCCTTTAGACCAACTACCCCCTTGAAGGACACCAAACTTCTTCAGCTACACTTTCCCCTCAGAGGCCTCTACAGTCCTTCCATTACCCCTCCCAGCCCCTCCGGTCACCAACTTCCCTCAAAACGCTACATACTCCTAACCACCACGCTCCATCATTTTGTGGGCTGTATATTGTAATAATTGCCCTTTCTAGGTCATGGATGGTCATTGTCTTGTCCGTTTATTGTCAGTATGTGGTGACTCTGGATGGAGGACATTGGGAGGAGGAGATGTGAGGCCAGTGTGATGTCATAGGATGGGGTGACTCTGGCTGGAGGACATTGGGAGGAGGAGCTGTGAGGTCAGTGTGATGTCATAGGATGGGGTGACTCTGGCTGGAGGACATTGGGAGGAGGAGCTGTGAGGTCAGTGTGATGTCATAGGATGGGGTGACTCTGGCTGGAGGACATTGGGAGGAGGAGCTGTGAGGTCAGTGTGATGTCATAGGATGGGGTGACTCTGGCTGGAGGACATTGGGAGGAGGAGCTGTGAGGTCAGTGTGATGTCATAGGATGGGGTGACTCTGGCTGGAGGACATTGGGAGGAGGAGCTGTGAGGTCAGTGTGATGTCATAGGATGGGGTGACTCTGGCTGGAGGACATTGGGAGGAGGAGCTGTGAGGTCAGTGTGATGTCATAGGATGGGGTGACTCTGGCTGGAGGACATTGGGAGGAGGAGCTGTGAGGTCAGTGTGATGTCATAGGATGGGGTGACTCTGGCTGGAGGACATTGGGAGGAGGAGCTGTGAGGTCAGTGTGATGTCATAGGATGGGGTGACTCTGGCTGGAGGACATTGGGAGGAGGAGCTGTGAGGTCAGTGTGATGTCATAGGATGGGGTGACTCTGGCTGGAGGACATTGGGAGGAGGAGCTGTGAGGTCAGTGTGATGTCATAGGATGGGGTGACTCTGGCTGGAGGACATTGGGAGGAGGAGCTGTGAGGTCAGTGTGATGTCATAGGATGGGGTGACTCTGGCTGGAGGACATTGGGAGGAGGAGCTGTGAGGTCAGTGTGATGTCATAGGATGGGGTGACTCTGGCTGGAGGACATTGGGAGGAGGAGCTGTGAGGTCAGTGTGATGTCATAGGATGGGGTGACTCTGGCTGGAGGACATTGGGAGGAGGAGCTGTGAGGTCAGTGTGATGTCATAGGATGGGGTGACTCTGGCTGGAGGACATTGGGAGGAGGAGCTGTGAGGTCAGTGTGATGTCATAGGATGGGGTGACTCTGGCTGGAGGACATTGGGAGGAGGAGCTGTGAGGTCAGTGTGATGTCATAGGATGGGGTGACTCTGGCTGGAGGACATTGGGAGGAGGAGCTGTGAGGTCAGTGTGATGTCATAGGATGGGGTGACTCTGGCTGGAGGACATTGGGAGGAGGAGCTGTGAGGTCAGTGTGATGTCATAGGATGGGGTGACTCTGGATGGAGGACATTGGGGGGGAGGAGATGTGAGGTCGGTGTTATGTCATAGGATGTGGTGACTCTGGATGGAGGACATTGGGGGGAGGAGATGTGAGGTCAGTGTGATGTCATAGGATGGGGTGACTCTGGATGGAGGACATTGGCGGGAGGAGATGTGAGGTCAGTGTGATGTCATAGGATGGGGTGACTCTGGATGGAGGACATTGGGAGGAGGAGATGTGAGGTCAGTGTGATGTCATAGGATGTGGTGACTCTGGATGGAGGACATTGGGAGGAGGAGATGTGAGGTCAGTGTGATGTCATAGGATGTGGTGACTCTGGAGGGGCAGCATGGGGGTCGGTGTCAGAGAGACGGGGATAATTGTGTAAAAATTAATTGTTAGAACAGTTCCTACAAATCGCATATTTCCCTCGTTCTTCCAATAAAATACAGAAAAGCCCCCAAATAAACCCCTCGGAACCCAATGAAGGTCATAGAATACGTTACGATAGACTGGTAATGGGAAAAGCCAAACATCTCCGAAATGAAGGAAATGTTCCGGCCCCCCATAGGTGAGGAAATGTTCTGACCCTGAAGGGGTTAATATACATGTGTGTCGCAGAATCTGCCGGAGATAACACGTCACACCGACTCTGGGGGGGACAAAAGCCTTCATAGTGGGGGGAGGGATGGCTGGGAGTATATATAACACAATATCTCATTACCTCCTCTGCTGCCAGTTCCAGAAATGTCTCCTCTCCACTTCCTCCCAATTCCCTTTTCACCTCCTGTCTGTATGTACATCACTTCCTGTCTGCAGATATCATAGAGATGTCCTATCTGGATATAGGTGACATCACCACCTTGTGGAGGAACTGAGAAACCTCTCGTAGTGGGACCTCGGCCTTGTGCTCCATGTGTATATCCTCATAGATGGGTCATCTCCACCCCACCGAGAGGGAAAGGACTATATTAGGGCTCAGTCCAACCTTTCCCAACCGGGGTTCCTGGAAGGGTTGTTGGGGGGTGCCCTTGAGCAATGAACAATTTATGGCTCTCAGTAACAATTGGCAACAATGACGTCTTCGAAGGGTCTCCGGCATCCCGGTCACGTTGTATCTAGTGATAGTCATTCCACTGGACTCCTTCGGGGATGTTGAAGACATTTTATAGCTTCTCCAGAACCACGTCTTCAGTTCTAATTAGGGGTTGCCACCTGGACGTGTCTGGGTTTGGTGGTTGCCAGGGGAACGGTACTTGCCTGACTGCATTGTGTAAAGTTTGGGGGAGGGAGGGGTTGTTTTTCGGGGGTTGGGCTCCGCCCCTTAGTTCCAGTGAAGGGAACTCTTAAGGCATCAGCACACCAAGACATTTTGGACAATTTCATGCTCCCAACTTTGTGGGAGGAGTTTGGGGATGGCCCCTCCCTGTTCCAACATGACTGCGCACCAGTGCACAAAGCAAGGCCCATAAAGACACGGATGGGGGAGTTTGGGGGGGAGAGGAACGTGACTGGCCGCACAGAGTCCTGACCTCAACCCCATAGAACACCTCTGGGGTGAATGAGAGGCGGAGACTGCGAGCCCCTCCCCCAACATCAGTACCTGACCTCACAAATGGTCCAACATTCCCATAGACACACTCCTAAACCTTGTGGACGCCTTCCCAGAAGAGGCGGAGCTGTTATAGCGGCAAAGGGCGAAGCCAACGCAATTCTGAACACTACGGACTAAGACTGAGGGCCATTAGAGTTCATGTGCGTTTAAAGGCGTCCCAATACTTCTACCACTGACCTCTAATATAAGGAGGTCCTTCTCCCACTGACCTCTAATATAAGGAGGTCCTTCTCCCACTGACCTCTAATATAAGGAGGTCCTTCTACCACTGACCTCTAATATAAGGGGGTCCTTCTCCCACTGACCTCTAATATAAGGGGGTCCTTCTACCACTGACCTCTAATATAAGGGGGTCCTTCTCCCACTGACCTCTAATATAAGGAGGTCATTCTACCACTGACCTCTAATATAAGGAGGTCCTCCTACCACTGACCTCTAATATAAGGGGGTCCTTCTCCCACTGACCTCTAATATAAGGGGGTCCTTCTACCACTGACCTCTAATATAAGGGGGGACCGGGAACAATGGCTGTTCCATGTGTACCGATCTTCGGTGGTCAGACACGAATATTGACCCTCAGCCATCAGATCAGCTACATTACGAGAAGTCCATTTACTTACAGTCAAGTCCTATAAACATTCACCTCGGGCCATGGTTCTCTTCTCTGGTTGGACAGAATGATGGGGGGGGGGGGGGGGGGCGAGCCCATTTTTTT